>NC_072775.1:2932709-2950209 GCF_022539595.1 Amphiprion ocellaris
TGTCTTGTTTTGGTCATTTCATTTCTTGCTTTGTCTCCTGTTTTTGTCACTTTGTGTCTTGTTTTTGTCACTTTGTGTCTTGTTTTTGTCGTTTTATGTCTTGCTTTGTAATTTTGTGTCTTGTTTTTGTCGTTTTGTGTCTTGCTTTTTCATTCTGTGCATTGTTTTGTTTTTTGTGTCTTGTTTCTGTTGTTTTGTGTCTTGTTTCTGTAGTTTTGTGTCTTGTTTTTGTCATTTTATGTCTTTTGTTATTTTGTGTCTTGTTTTGGTCATTTTGTGTCTTGCTTTTTTCGTTTTGTGTCTTGCTTTGTCATTTTGTGTCTCGTTTCTGTCGTTTTGTGTCTTGCTTTGTCATTTTATGTCTTGCTTTGTCATTTTATGTCTTGCTTTTTCATTTGTGTCTTGTTTCTGTTGTTTTGTCTTGTTTTGGTCATTTTGTGACTTGCTTTGTGTTTTGTTTTGTTTTTGTTGTTTTGTGTCTTGCGCTGTGTCTTGCGCTGTGTCTTGTCTTTGTCGCTTCGTGTCTTGTTTTTGTCATTTTGTGTCTTGCTTTGTCACTGTCTTGTTTTTGTGTCTTTGTGTCTTGCTTTGTCATTTTGTATCTTGTTTTGTTATTTTGTGTCTTGTTTTGTCAGTTTCTGTCTTGTTTCTGTCATTTTGTGTCTTGTTTTTTTCGTTTTGTGTCTTGCCTTTTGTTTTTGTGTCTTGCTTTGTCGCTTTGTGTCTTGTTTTTTCTCTTTGTGTTTTGTTTTTGTTATTTTGTGTCTTGCTTTGTCATTTTGTGTCTTGTTTTTGTCGTTTTGTCTTGCTTTTTCATTTTGTGTCTTGTGGTCATTTTGTGTCTTGCTTTGTCATTTTGTGTCTTGTTTTGATATTTTGTCTGTCGTTTCTGTCGTTTTGTCTTGTTGTTGTTTTGTCTTGCTTTGTCATTTTGTGTCTTGTTTTTGTTGTTTTGTGTCTTTGTCATTTTGTGTTGGGTTTTGTTATTTTGTGTCTCGTTTCTGTCGTTTTGTAATTTTGTGTCTTGCTTTATCATTTTGTGTCTTGCTTTTTTCATTCTGTTTCTTGTTTTTTTCACAGACCGTCTTGTTACCATAGCAACAAAATCTTTCTCAGACTCAAGTTTGTTGTAGTTCTGTGTTTTTGAGTTATTAGCACAGATGATGATATGTGGCATGCGGCACTTCTTATTTTTTCATAATGAAGACTAATTCTATCGAAGGTGACTTATGGATTAGACCCGTTCTTGTGTCCATTAAACATTTATTAAGTTGTGAGTCTGCACGGCTATCATATCGAAATGCAAACTAGAGACATATAGCAAGTTACAAATTCCAAAAAGAATTGGTCGCCTTGAGTGGTACCAATAATGGAAATTTTGGGTCCGGGCCCATGGACTATCTCTTTGCCCTCTTATCATTATGTATGTTATGCTAAATGATAAGACTGTAACTGTCTAACAAAACACAGTGCTTTTAATGTTTTTTTTTTTTTTTAACATAAAACCAAGGTTGGACTACACTGAAGGTTTTTCTCTCATGATATTTTGAATAATTTAATCCCAAGCAAAGTTTGAAGTTTTGTCTGGTCTCTTTATCTCACAGCATAGATGCTTTGAAAGATGACGGAACGCTTGGCCGACTCGTCAATGATGATCACATAAATCCGAACTGCAAAGTCAAAAAAATAGTGGTAAAAGGAAGGCCACACTTGTGCCTGTTTGCTTTAAAGGAAATATTTCCAGGCGAGGAAATAACGTACAACTATGGTGATTCCCCTTGGCCATGGCGCTCAATGGTGGGTTCAGATTCTCATATTTTCTTAATGTTGTTTCTTAAATATCATATTGTATTCACAGGTACAGGTTTACAGTATTAGTTGTTGGACTTTAACCTATGCTGAGGACTAGTATAGGTTACCTGGGTCATTGTAAAAATCTGCACAACTGTGAAATCTTTGAAATTTGTAAAAAATTGGTTTTAGGTCTACAACTGTTACATGACTTCTTACTCCTGTTTTCCTTCCTTGCTGACAATCAAATGATATCACTGCCAAACAAGTAGCTAGACAGAAATGCATTTCCTCTGTTCAATTGCAGGCACACTTTAAAGAACCATGCACATCACCATCTGAGAAAGAAATGCCCACCTCCGCACGAAAACAAAAGGCAAGCTTTCACATTTATGTTACATGCTCTTTACTCCTGGTTTCTGTTTTCTTTGATAAGTATACCGTTTTGTGTACAAGGAGATCTATATAATGCTATTTTGTTGTGTACTTCCACATTGTGAGCGATCATAGAGATGTTATTATGGGTCCTTGAAAAGGCATGGGAAAGTTTCTGTCATGGTTAGCAACCTAGCTTCTGTCCTTACAAGACAACTGCAGCCACTAAATTCTGTTGTAGCCTCTCTTCTATTGCCACAGAGTTCCTGTAAATGAGCAAACAACAGGCACAACTTTAAGAAACCTTCATGCATGTTGTCGAGACTTTTGTAGGCATTTGAGAAAAACTTGTGTTTCCTCTGTTCAATTGCAGGCACACTGTAAAGAACCATGCACATCACCATCTGAGAAAGAAATGCCCACCTCAGCACGAAAACAAAAGGCAAGCTTTCACATTTATGTGACATGCTCTTTACTCCTGGTTTCTGTTCTCTTTGATGACTATTAATTGAAGTTTCTGCCAGACAAATGCCACTTTGTTTTGGGCATGATAGTGAATAGTTTCAGTTTATAATTTTCTCAAATTTGCACCCGTTTATGACTCATTTTCAGAAACTCCTTGGTGCCACAGGTCGGCACATGACTGAAGTTATTGCAACTCCTGGTGCACCAGAAGATGAAGATGTAAGTTGCTTGTTATTCTTGCCATTCAAGATTTCTCATGTAGTCACGATAGTGTTCTCTTTTACCTGATGAGGGTGTTCAGAAGTACACACACTTACATATAGTGTAATATACCCATCACAGTACAGGACTGTCTGGACGCAGTGTCTTGTAAGGACAGGAGCTCACTTGTTAAACGTTCAGGAAGCCGAGTTGTGTGTGTGTGTGTGTGTGTGTTGGGTGGGGGATGGGCATCTCACACTCCTGGATTATGAGGGCATGTGTACCTGTATGTATTTACTAACACAATGTGTTGCACAATTTGGTTATGTGTTAGATTTGGGGTTCCCATGGTCATGGAATAACAAAAACAGTTTCCCAGCCTGGAAAGTCACGAACTTTAGTGAAATGCTATGTCTTTTATTGTGTGTAATGCCGCGGTTACAGTAGTATTTGCACCATTTTAATTGGAAAGCATGCTTTGATGAACCATGCATTGACTACCTGTGATTATGAACATCTGTTTAATTCTATTCCATTTAATTGAGAATAAAAAGTATTTCAGTTTAAATTTCATACTGTATTGAGTATTTGAGGTGAAGTATACCGTTTTGTGTACAAGGAGATCTATATAATGCTATTTTGTTGTGTACTTCCACATTGTGAGCGATCATAGAGATGTTATTATGGGTCCTTGAAAAGGCATGGGAAAGTTTCTGTCATGGTTAGCAACCTAGCTTCTGTCCTTACAAGACAACTGCAGCCACTAAATTCTGTTGTAGCCTCTCTTCTATTGCCACAGAGTTCCTGTAAATGAGCAAACAACAGGCACAACTTTAAGAAACCTTCATGCATGTTGTCGAGACTTTTGTAGGCATTTGAGAAAAACTTGTGTTTCCTCTGTTCAATTGCAGGCACACTTTAAAGAACCATGCACATCACCGTCTGAGAAAGAAATGCCCACCTCAGCACGAAAACAAAAGGCAAGCTTTCACATTTATGTTACATGGTCTTTACTCCTGGTTTCTGTTTTCTTTGATGACTAGTAAGTGAAGTTTCTGCCAGACAAATGCCACATTGTTTTGGGCATGATAGTGAATAGTTTCAGTTTATAATTTTCTCAAATTTGCACCCATTTGACTCATTTTCAGAAACTCCTTGGTGCCACAGGTCGGCACATGACTGAAGTTATTGCAACTCCTGGTGCACCAGAAGATGAAGATGTAAGTTGCTTGTTATTATTGCCATTCAAGATTTCTCATGTAGTCACAATAGTGTTCTCTTTTACCTGATGAGGGTGTTCAGAAGTACACACACTTACATATAGCGTAATATACCTGTCACAGTACAGGACTGTCTGGACGCAGTGTCTTGTAAGGACAGGAGCTCACTTGTTAAACGTTCAGGAAGCCGAGTTGTGTGTGTGTGTGTGTGTTGGGTGGGGGATGGGCACCTCACACTCCTGGATTATGAGGGCACGTGTACCTGTATGTATTTACTAACACAATGGGTTGCACAATTTGGTTATGTGTTAGATTTGGGGTTCCCATGGTCATGGAATAACAAAAACAGTTTCCCAGCCTGGAAAGTCACGAACTTTAGTGAAATGCTATGTCTTTTATTGTGTGTAATGCCGCAGTTACGGTAGTATTTGCACCATTTTAATTGGAAAGCATGCTTTGATGAACCATGCATTGACTACCTGTGATTATGAACATCTATTTAATTCTATTCCATTTAATTGAGAATAAAAAGTATTTCAGTTTAAATTTCATACTGTATTGAGTATTTGAGGTGAAGTATACCGTTTTGTGTACAAGGAGATCTATATAATGCTATTTTGTTGTGTACTTCCACATTGTGAGCGATCATAGAGATGTTATTATGGGTCCTTGAAAAGGCATGGGAAAGTTTCTGTCATGGTTAGCAACCTAGCTTCTGTCCTTACAAGACAACTGCAGCCACTAAATTCTGTTGTAGCCTCTCTTCTATTGCCACAGAGTTCCTGTAAATGAGCAAACAACAGGCACAACTTTAAGAAACCTTCATGCATGTTGTCGAGACTTTTGTAGGCATTTGAGAAAAACTTGTGTTTCCTCTGTTCAATTGCAGGCACACTTTAAAGAACCATGCACATCACCGTCTGAGAAAGAAATGCCCACCTCAGCACGAGAACAAAAGGCAAGCTTTCACGTTTATGTTACATGGTCTTTACTCCTGGTTTCTGTTTTCTTTGATGACTAGTAAGTGAAGTTTCTGCCAGACAAATGCCACATTGTTTTGGGCATGATAGTGAATAGTTTCAGTTTATAATTTTCTCAAATTTGCACCCATTTGACTCATTTTCAGAAACTCCTTGGTGCCACAGGTCGGCACATGACTGAAGTTATTGCAACTCCTGGTGCACCAGAAGATGAAGATGTAAGTTGCTTGTTATTCTTGCCATTCAAGATTTCTCATGTAGTCACAATAGTGTTCTCTTTTACCTGATGAGGGTGTTCAGAAGTACACACACTTACATATAGTGTAATATACCCGTCACAGTACAGGACTGTCTGGACGCAGTGTCTTGTAAGGACAGGAGCTCACTTGTTAAACGTTCAGGAAGCCGAGTTATGTGTGTGTGTGTTGGGTGGGGGATGGGCACCTCACACTCCTGGATTGTGAGGGCACGTGTACCTGTATGTATTTACTAACACAATGGGTTGCACAATTTGGTTATGTGTTAGATTTGGGGTTCCCATGGTCATGGAATAACAAAAACAGTTTCCCAGCCTGGAAAGTCACGAACTTTAGTGAAATGCTATGTCTTTTATTGTGTGTAATGCCGCGGTTACAGTAGTATTTGCACCATTTTAATTGGAAAGCATGCTTTGATGAACCATGCATTGACTACCTGTGATTATGAACATCTGTTTAATTCTATTCCATTTAATTGAGAATAAAAAGTATTTCAGTTTAAATTTCATACTGTATTGAGTATTTGAGGTGAAGTATACCGTTTTGTGTACAAGGAGATCTATATAATGCTATTTTGTTGTGTACTTCCACATTGTGAGCGATCATAGAGATGTTATTATGGGTCCTTGAAAAGGCATGGGAAAGTTTCTGTCATGGTTAGCAACCTAGCTTCTGTCCTTACAAGACAACTGCAGCCACTAAATTCTGGTTTAGCCTCTCTTCTATTGCCACAGAGTTCCTGTAAATGAGCAAACAACAGGCACAACTTTAAGAAACCTTCATGCATGTTGTCGAGACTTTTGTAGGCATTTGAGAAAAACTTGTGTTTCCTCTGTTCAATTGCAGGCACACTTTAAGGAACCATGCACATCACCGTCTGAGAAAGAAATGCCCACCTCAGCACGAGAACAAAAGGCAAGCTTTCACATTTATGTTACATGGTCTTTACTCCTTGTTTCTGTTTTCTTTGATGACTAGTAAGTGAAGTTTCTGCCAGACAAATGCCACATTGTTTTGGGCATGATAGTGAACAGTTTCAGTTTATAATTTTCTCAAATTTGCACCCATTTGACTCATTTTCAGAAACTCCTTGGTGCCACAGGTCGGCACATGACTGAAGTTATTGCAACTCCTGGTGCACCAGAAGATGAAGATGTAAGTTGCTTGTTATTCTTGCCATTCAAGATTTCTCATGTAGTCACAATAGTGTTCTCTTTTACCTGATGAGGGTGTTCAGAAGTACACACACTTACATATAGTGTAATATACCCGTCACAGTACAGGACTGTCTGGACGCAGTGTCTTGTAAGGACAGGAGCTCACTTGTTAAACTTTCAGGAAGCCGAGTTGTGTGTGTGTGTGTGTTGGGTGGGGGATGGGCACCTCACACTCCTGGATTATGAGGGCACGTGTACCTGTATGTATTTACTAACACAATGGGTTGCACAATTTGGTTATGTGTTAGATTTGGGGTTCCCATGGTCATGGAATAACAAAAACAGTTTCCCAGCCTGGAAAGTCACGAACTTTAGTGAAATGCTATGTCTTTTATTGTGTGTAATGCCGCGGTTACAGTAGTATTTGCACCATTTTAATTGGAAAGCATGCTTTGATGAACCATGCATTGACTACCTGTGATTATGAACATCTGTTTAATTTTATTCCATTTAATTGAGAATAAAAAGTATCTCAGTTTAAATTTCATACTGTATTGAGTATTTGAGGTGAGGTATACCGTTTTGTGTACAAGGAGATCTATATAATGCTATTTTGTTGTGTACTTCCACATTGTGAGCGATCATAGAGATGTTATTATGGGTCCTTGAAAAGGCATGGGAAAGTTTCTGTCATGGTTAGCAACCTAGCTTCTGTCCTTACAAGACAACTGCAGCCACTAAATTCTGGTTTAGCCTCTCTTCTATTGCCACAGAGTTCCTGTAAATGAGCAAACAACAGGCACAACTTTAAGAAACCTTCATGCATGTTGTCGAGACTTTTGTAGGCATTTGAGAAAAACTTGTGTTTCCTCTGTTCAATTGCAGGCACACTTTAAGGAACCATGCACATCACCGTCTGAGAAAGAAATGCCCACCTCAGCACGAGAACAAAAGGCAAGCTTTCACATTTATGTTACATGGTCTTTACTCCTGGTTTCTATTTTCTTTGATGACTATTAAGTGAAGTTTCTGCCAGACAAATGCCACATTGTTTTGGGCATGATAGTGAATAGTTTCAGTTTATAATTTTCTCAAATTTGCACCCGTTTATGACTCATTTTCAGAAACTCCTTGGTGCCACAGGTCGGCACATGACTGAAGTTATTGCAACTCCTGGTGCACCAGAAGATGAAGATGTAAGTTGCTTGTTATTCTTGCCATTCAAGATTTCTCATGTAGTCACAATAGTGTTCTCTTTTACCGGATGAGGGTGTTCAGAAGTACACACACTTACATATAGTGTAATATACCCGTCACAGTACAGGACTGTCTGGACGCAGTGTCTTGTAAGGACAGGAGCTCACTTGTTAAACTTTCAGGAAGCCGAGTTGTGTGTGTGTGTGTGTGTGTTGGGTGGGGGATGGGCACCTCACACTCCTGGATTATGAGGGCACGTATGCCTGTATGTATTTACTAACACAATGGGTCACACAATTTGGTTATGTGTTGGATTTGGGGTTCCTAAACTCGGCCCAAGGTCGTGTGTTGATGCATTTCTTTTACCAACTTAATCATTTAATTTAGATAAAAAGATAGAATGTAGGATTTTTTTTGTGTACAGTCAGATTGCATTACTGCATTATTTGTGAGCTAATGTTAGCCAGAACTGGCACACAAGGAGAATGTGTTTGTGAGCCAATGACCATTTATTTATTTTTTAAACTTTTAATCCTTATATATTGTACAAATTTAAACTCTCAGGGATCACACTTGCACAGTAGCCAACTTCTTACTTTTCTCCTAAAGGTCGTTATACTATATTCTTGGACCCTGTCCAGTGCAGCTTTTGGTTGTGTCTTTATGTTGTGTATTTACAATTTTCTTATCATTTTAAAAAAAAAAAAAAAAATTTAACTTATGATGTGCATTTTTGTTACCTCAGTGCCTCCATAAAGTTACCTGTGCAGTTGTCAGCTCTTTGGAACGTTGTGAAGCGTGCAGAGGAAGACCCTTCTCCAATTTAAAATGGCTTGGTGTGACATGTCAATGTTAGTATCTATGTCACGTTTGTCTACAGTGCACAGTTATATTATGTTGAAAACTTCAAGATCAGCATGATTTGCTAATTTTTCATTTCAATGTGATTTTAGTGTGCTCAAAATCATGGCACAAATCCTGCTTTTTCAAGAGGAATTCAACATCGGTATGTTCATTTCCTTCGATTCCATTTGAAATTTGACGTAAACATTTTAGTGTTGGATTGTGACTTACACAGAAATATATATATTTAAGGTGAAAATAACAAAAGCTTTATTTTATTATTTTGCTTTATAGGATGATCGTGTTTGTGACTCTCCAGAAAGTAGTGATGGCTGTTTTTCAGATAAGGACTACGTGCCTTGCAGTAGTGATGGATCCAGCTCTGAAGACCTCTGGTGTACCAGCTCTGGTGTACCTGCATCAAGTAGAGATGGTGGTGATCCATCTTCCTCCAACACTGATCCAAGCCTACCACGTCATAAGGCTAGGGCAGCTGACTTGCTGTCTTCTAAGAAAAGGAAGAAGAAAATGCCACAACCCATTGACTGCATGGAGCAGGAGGACAGAGATGCCTTCACCTCTGGCAAATTTGGCATCGAAAAAGACCTCATACCTGATAGCAAATCTTCTGATGATGATCCTACCACAAGCAATACCCAGAGCTTTCCAACAACTGCAACAGACTCTCTTTCTGATGTTAGTGTGACAAAGACTGCACCAGCCCCAAAAGGGTCTTCTTGTACTGAAAAGAATTACTGTTATGTTTGCAAGACACCTCAATCGAAAATTGCTCGTCACCTTAAAAAGCATGAAAAAGAAGAACCGGCTATTGCTGAAGTGTTTTTGCTCCCAAAGAACTCCAAAGAGAGAAAAAGGTTACTAGAAAAGTTGCGGAACAAAGGTAATTATGAACATAATCAAGAAGTTCTCGCACATAATGATGGACTACTGAAGGTAAAAAGAAGATCGAAACAATCAAAAAGCTCTCTCAATACAAACAACTATGTGCACTGTGCATATTGTAAAGGAATGTTTGTCCGTAAAGAGCTGTGGCGCCATTCACGTAAGTGCCCTTCAAAGACAATGTCAGAATCTGAAGCAGTTGGTAAAGCCAAATGTTTAGCTTTGG
Organism: Amphiprion ocellaris; assembly: GCF_022539595.1. Taxonomy (NCBI): domain Eukaryota; kingdom Metazoa; phylum Chordata; class Actinopteri; family Pomacentridae; genus Amphiprion; species Amphiprion ocellaris. Next base: position 2,942,325 of record NC_072775.1, read on the forward strand.
CTGATATTGCGGAGTCAACATGCACCCAAGCAATTTCCCCTGGAGTGTGGAAGGTTCTCAAAAATATGAGGCAAGATGAAGTAGGATCTGTAGTTCGAAATGATTTCCTCATACTGCAACTGAGTCAGTCTCTCTACAACAAGCATGGAAGTGATCCAACAAAATTTGAGTATATGAGACAAAAGGTTCGGGAAATGGGCAGACTGTTGTTGACCTTGAGAAAAGAAAAATCAATTTTTAGCTTTGAAGATGCTACTAAACCAAAAAATTTCTATAAAGTCATTGCAGCTGTCAGAACAATTGCTGGTTATGATGAAGAGAAGAACTGTTATCGCACACCAAGTCTTGCCCTGAAATTAGGACATTCGCTCAAGAAGATTGGTGACATTATTCTCTGTAGGGCCATTGCAGCAGAGGATGAACAGATGATAAAAGCAGCAGAGCGATTCACACAGCTCTGCACAAAAGAATGGGCAGGACTTGTCTCCCACACAGCACTTGCTTCCTTAAGCAAATCAAAGTTTAATAAACCATCTACCCTGCCATTCACAGAAGATGTTCAGCGTTTGCATCAGTACCTGGAGAAGAAATCAGCTGATGCTGTTGAAAACCTGAAAGAGCATACGTCTCCCCAGTCTTATGGAGAGCTTGCCAGAGTGACTCTTACTCAAATAATTATCTTCAACAGACGTCGTGCAGGAGAAGTCTCAAAAATGACACTTGAGTCTTTTGAAAAAAGAGACCAGACTGAGCTTCATGTGGACATTGCTGCTGGACTCTCACAATTTGAGCAAACGCTAGCCAGGCACTTCAGCAGGGTAGAAATTATGGGCAAAAGAGGGAGAAAGGTGACAGTTTTATTAAATCCTGAGGTCCTCACTGCAGCAACACTTCTTGTAGACAAAAGAGACACCTGTAATGTGCACAAGGATAATCCCTTCCTGTTTGGACGGCCACAGTGCTCCTCCACTAGTCACTACAGGGGACAGGACTGCATCAGGAAGTTTGCACACCTGTGTGGTGCAAAGAACCCTCAATATCTCAGGTCTACACAGCTTCGCAAGCATGTCGCAACGTTGTCCCAAATTCTCAACCTCAAGGATAATGAGCTGGACCAACTTGCCAACTTTTTAGGACATGATATTCGGGTCCACAGAGACTTTTATCGGCTGCCAGAGGCAACTATAGAAATGGCAAGAATCTCAAAGCTTCTACTGGCAATGGAGAAAGGATCTCTTGCAGAATTCCAGGGAAAATCTCTTCATGAGATTGAGATTGAAGGTATGTGGTGATAATTTTTTTTTTAATTGAATATCTAAATACAGGCTTTCTAGAATAGAAACTAATTTTGCATTAAGGTTTAGTTTTAGTTGTCACAAATGAATCCTAAATATAAAAACATGTATAGTGTCCAAACTTGCCACAACAATCGTTGTTGTTTTTTGAATCAATTATGCTTTTTTTTTTTTTTTTAGCTGAATTGGACCCAGAGCTGGACGAGGGTGAGCAAGATGATGAAAATGATGACGACAAGGAAGGCGGTGGAGGCGACGACGATGGCGGTGGAGGCGACGACGATGGCGGTGGAGGCGACGACGATGGCGGTGGAGGCGACGACGATGGCGGTGGAGGCGACGACGATGGCGGTGGAGGCGACGACGGTGGTGGAGACGGTGACATTGGCGGTGGAGACGACGATGATGGCAGTGGAGACAGCAATGATGGCGGTGGCGGTGGAGACAATGATGATGGCGGAGATGATGAATCAGATCGTGCCCTTGGACTAAGGGGTATGTACTGAATATCTTCCAGTATACATTAACGGTATATTGTAGGGCCCGACTGATATGGATTTTTTGAGGCCAATTCCGCTATTTGGCAGAAAAAAATACCGACAACAGATTAATTGGCCGATTAATTTAAAAAATATGTAATAATAGAACTTCTTTTTTGATCCCTTAACACAACTACAAAGATATAAATTACAGGCAGAACATTTTATTGTTTTACATACTTTGTCCTTTAGTATTTGTTCAACTTTACAACAGAGACGAATTTTCTAGTACAAAAATATGCAAGAAAGCATTAAACCTCAGAGAAATTATAGAACCTTAAAAAAAGAGTCAATTTGTAAATGAGTGATGAAATATATCTTGTCTTGTACTTGCTGTTGCTGCAAAGCCAAAACAAAATAAAAACCAGAGACGCCTTTTTCAAATGTCAAAACATGTCATCTTTGACAGAGTTGCATCGTCACCTTTCTATAATAATGGCCTAAGTCATTTTCTGACAAAAGCTATTTTTTTGCCTAAAACATCTCCTCATGATGCTGGCCACCTCTGGTAAAATCGCCTCAATACTCAGTTGAACAGATCATGCAATTCTACCCCTGTAGTATGATGGTCTAGGTCAAGGTTCAGTGTATTGTGTTTTAGTTTTTTGTGTTTTCTGAAAAACCTGAAAAAATGACTTAGGCCATTCTTTTAAGAGGGTGCCGATATATAATGGTCACAGATAGTGCAACACTAATATTACTCCAAAACAACACACAGTGAGTTGCTGTTACAGCCTGGGTCACGTTGTAGTATTTTCTGACAAAGTAAAACTAAGAGTGACATCATGACGGTTGTTGAAGACAGACAGTAATGTTAATCATTTTACTGAATAAACCTCCTCCCCTCTGTGTTTACATCCTCCTTCTTAAATGTGCCTCAACACGCAGCAGACGGAATGATGAATGGTCGTCCTGTACTCTCAGCTACTTTGTACACTTCGTTATTTCTGCAGTTACTTACTGGCTTTGAAGTTGTTAGCTAATGCTATGGTAGGTTGGCATAACTGCAGTGATGTTATTGCTAACATACACAGACAGGAAGTAACTTAATTTAGGTTAGCGCAACTTTAGCAATGCAACGTCAGTGAAAAGCATGACTGACACAATGAAGCACGCGTCACTCATCATGACACATGGCAAAGAGGGTTAAATAGAAACGGAAGACAAGTTGAGCCATTTTTAATTTCGAGTCATTTTAAATTTACCTGTCGGCTCAGCCCACTCCTGAAATGTTGCCTAGCTGTAGCTTATTCCTGTAAATTACTGAGGATTGAATGGACTCAGAAATATGACTCCATGTATTGGACAAACAGTGCAAGGACATCATTCTGCGCGATTCTGACACTTAACAGCATTTACTGTATTATGAGAAATTAAGAATATATAGGCATTTAATTGGCAAAACTCAGGCTGATTACAATTATTTTGAAAAGGGCTGTAATTGACCGATTTAGTCGGCTGGCCGATAGATTGGTTGGGCCCTAATATATTGTGGTGGGAGGACCATATAGAATAAAATCTAATGTTGAAAGTCAACAAACTGTAGCTTCCTCTTGTTGTGTTAATAGCACCGCAAAGTTAACAGGGTTTGAAATAAAGTATAAAATTGCCACCATAAATAGACCAAACAATGAGCCAAAAGGGGTTTTGCATTTCGACTGCCTATAGCCTGATAGTGTGGATCAATTGTATCATGGGACCTGTATTAAGGAGGACCTTTAACATACCGAGGATCTTTCATTAATTAAATTTATCTCAACTGTTCATATGGTTCCAGATTGTAGTATCAAAATATTTGTTATGGGGTGTATCATTAGTTGTTACTTCAGGACTTAAACTTTAGGAGTATACAAATTTTGCTAGCGTTGCTCACCTTGCATAGCTGTTAAAAAGAAAAGTTCAGATGTTTTTGACTTTTTTTTTTAATTTTGTAGGTAAAAGAAAAAGGATGGAATTGACAAAGGATGAGACCAAGGCTTTCAAGGGTAAGGTATTTCCATTTTTAAAGCTGTGGTTAAGGTTCAGAGGGTTATTCCAGAAATTAGATTTCGTAAAAAGAGGAACACATACAGAGGAGAGAGGGGCCAAAAGTGTCCCAAGAAAATATCCTCTGCACCATTACACCACCAGCAGCAGCCTGAACCTGACCCTCCCATCTGAATGGGGCAGCAGAAATGGAGACTGATTATACCAGGCAGTGGGTTTCTAATCTTCTCTGGTCCCTTTCTGCTGAGCTCATGTGAATTGTAGCCTCAGTTTCCTGTTCTTAGCTGTCAGGAGTGACACGTGTACCTAATAAAGTATCCAGTCAGTGTATAATACATAAAGTTAAGAAAAAGAACTGATAAGAGTAATGTTTAAGTGCCAGATCAATAAGCAACATCGGTAATAGTAGTAGTACTGTTAAAATCTTAACGATGCCCATCCCTAGTGCCCAACCCCTTTTACCAGAAGTTAGGAGACTTCAACTTGATCTTGATAAGCTGCAGTCTTTATTTACTGGCATCTATACCTGTAGATTTAAGTTACCACTAAACTGCAAATTTACTGCTAACTGCTCTCGCGTCTAGCCTTTTAGTGCTCCGCTTACATACTTGGACCCTGAATGTTTGTCTCCAAAAGGATTTAAAGCACACACATTCAAACTTGATCATCTAAAAACTAACAAATAGAAATACTACACCATTGAGCTTGGACTCTAATATTAAAAATTCTTTTTCCCTTTAGAAAAAAGAAAACGTATGGAATCTACCCAGGATGAGGCCAGCACTTCCAGAGGTAAGGTTTTAAATTTTTATTTATCTTAAGTTATAGTAATGGTTCAGAGGGTTATTCCAGAAGTCACGTATGTAGCAGAGGGGACAAAGGTTTTTAGCTAAGCATGACACTTACGGTTGAATGAACTGAGACCGAGGAGACTAAGTAGTTTGCCAGCTAGGCATGTTGAAAAAAAGCGCAACGGACAACTTAAGACAAGTTTTTAGCATCCACACACGATTACAAGATCAAGTTCTGGTACAACTGATGTTCTGTCTGTATACTATGAATAGTATAATTTTGTTTTGAAAATAGAATTCACAAATTGGAGTTTATAGAAGCCATTCTCACACAAGAATTTCCTGGTTCCCCTAGGGCAAAAAAATCTGTTGGCGATCCAAAGTGAGGTAACCAGCTCCAAAGGTAGGACTCAATCTATTAATTTCTGTTATTTTAAGATGCTTAAACTTCAGTGAATAAACACAAGATAATACATATTGGCAGAATACAATAGGTTAGTGGAAGTTAGTACATAATGTTGTCATTGCATATACATTGCAAGATCCCCTGGAGGCCAAACAAATTTAACAGTTTGTAGTTTCGGTAGAATTTCTTGTGACTGCCATGAATACAAAGCCTTTCAGATTGATAGGCAGGAAGTAGTCTGTTAAGCAGATGAAGGAAAGAAACAAGTTAAAGCAGTTGTGCAGGGCGCCAATGCCACAGTGGCTAGTAAAAACAAAATTTCCAAAGGGGGATCAAGGCCACAAATGCAAGACCATTGCAGTGGATCAGAAGTTATTTCAGTGAGGTTTAATCTTAAAACCGCAATTGCCTTCCCCTTATCAAGGAAAATGTCCTTTTTATTGGCAGAGGTCAAGTCAAGAAGATGTGTAAAAAAGCCATGGAGAAAGAATGAAGTTAGTGCTGTTATGAAACACTTCAAAACACACATTTCAAAGGGACACCTTGCAACAAAGTTAGAGTGTGAGCAGTGTAAGCGTGCTGAACATGCTGCATTGAGAGACAGAACTACTCAAAACATACGAGATTTTGTTAGGAACAGAGGCCTCATGGTCAAAAGGAAAAGTGTCTTATAGCCCACAGGCACCACAAGTTGTTTATAACTGTACTGTTGTAAACTGATACCACAAACTGGTCTGTACCCCAGTTGAGCTATTTTGTTGTTGTTGTTGTTTGTTTACATTAATGTCAATATTTTACAGTTTCTCAGGGCAATAATTATGTTAAGTTAGTCTTTGGTCCCATTTTATGTTGTATGCATTGCTTGGTTGTACTGTACCTTTTATACAGACAGCAAAAGTACTGGAATTTTATTTTTCATTTAATGACATTCAATGACATCGAGTCTGTGGAATCCTCTGGAAACACTAAGCTAAGCTGCTAACACTGAGTTGTATCCAGTGAACCATGTTTGATTCCAAGATGAAATGTTTGTTGCTGTATTGGTTTAGTTGAACACACTGGATTGTTTCTTGTGGAAAACATGTGGCCTCTTAAACAGTAACAGAGCAGAGTTTCATTTTTCATTTTATGAAATTTTTACATTAGGTGTTATCTACTTTGGTTCTATTTTATAAACACTGTTTTATGCATGTTCAAAAGGGTTGTAGCATTTTTGCACAAAAGCAACCATTGGAAAATATAATAAAAAAAGTTCACACTCCAACTGCTGGGCGTTACATTTATTTAAGAAATGGCTAATTTATGCATTAACACGAGAAATACTTTATTGATCAGAGGGGAAATTGCTTCTTGTTCCAGCTGTTCCCATTCTTTTCAGTCTTTAGAGAAGTAGTGGAGTATAAAATATATCAATAGGAATATAAACCTAAATAGAAAAATAAAATAAAAATATCTATGCATGAAACGTAAATGTACATTATACTCTTGTATATGTATATACAGTGTGACAAATAATACTACAGTTGAATTATGGATTATTGAACATAAAGTAGTTATTGCACATTTACAGTTCCACATATCTGATATGTATGTATGGGTGAACTTCAGTTAGACAGTGTTGTCCTTATAACTCAAGTTACATTGAAAGACCATTCCGATACCATCTTAAAGTCTTAAAGTGGAAATGACAACTTTTCCCTCCCTTGACAATACCACATATCTATGAATCCCTGTGTTCAGGGGGTTAACTTTTTTGCATAATCAAAATATTTCCATGTCTCACTTACCTTTTATATAGTTTAGGTGGTGCATTTCATTTGCTGCAGCCATTTCTCCTCTTTTGAACTCTGAAGTCTATACTAAATCAAGTGTATATATATATATATATATATATATATATATATATATATATATATATATATATATATATATATATATATATATATAGCACGGTCCTCATGATCAAGGGTTTTATCATATGTGTGTGAATGGGCAATGTCCAGTTAAATCAGCATGGTCCTCATAACCAAGGGTTTTGTCATATGTGTGTGTATAGGTAATGTCCAGTTAAATCAGCATGGTCCTCATAACCAAGGGTTTTGTCATGTGTGTGTATGTGTGTGAATGGGTAATGTCCACTTTAACCAGCATGGTCCTCATATTCAGGGGTTTTGCCATATTTGTGTATGTGTGTGAATGAGTAATGTCCACTTTAACCAGCATGGTCCTCATATTCAGGGGTTTTGCCATATTTGTGTATGTGTGTGAATGAGTAATGTCCACTTTAACCAGCATGGTCCTCATAACCAAGGGTTTTGTCATGTGTGTATGTGTGTGAATGGGTAATGTCCACTTTAACCAGCATGGTCCTCATAACCAAGGGTTTTATCATATGTGTGTATGTGTGTGAATGGGTAATGTCCACTTAAACCAGCTTGGTCCTCATGTTCAGGGGTTTTGCCATATTTGTGTATGTGTGTGAATGGGTAATGTCCACTTTAACCAGCATGGTCCTCATAACCAAGGGTTTTATCATTTGTGTGTATGTGTGTGAATGGGTAATGTCCACTTAAACCAGCTTGGTCCTCATGTTCAGGGGTTTTGCCATATTTGTGTATGTGTGTGAATGGGTAATGTCCACTTTAACCAGCATGGTCCTCATAACCAAGGGTTTTATCATATGTGTGTATGTGTGTGAATGGGTAATGTCCACTTAAACCAGCTTGGTCCTCATGTTCAGGGGTTTTGCCATATTTGTGTATGTGTGTGAATGGGTAATGTCCTAATAAACAAGGGGTGTCCTCATAAGTCACCATTGTGCCTGGAAACGCCTCCTCCCGCCCCGTCCCCATAATCCTGTAGAATTTC
>NC_072775.1:3252709-3405209 GCF_022539595.1 Amphiprion ocellaris
CGCCAAAACGTTTTTGGAATTTGTCTGCAAACATTAATTTTGCCCGATCTGTGAATTTAAAAATCCAGAAAGTAATTCTGAATGACATACTCATGGAAAAGTTTAACATTTAGTAAAATACACTCATTACTACACTTTAGTTATTATACATTTAGTAACATATGTTTGTTTTCACAGCCAATGGTTGAAGGAGGCCATGAGAGAAAATGAGCCTGACTCCTGTTTCATCTTCTTGGTTGGCACAAAGACTGACCTGCTGGTGAGGATCTTTAAATTTGCTTCATATTGTGCAGATGTTTTGTCCATGCTCTTCTTCTGTTACTTACTGATCTTGTTCTTAAGCCCGCAGAAGAAAGACAGAGGACAGAAAAAGATGCCATCAAGATTGCAGCAGAAATGCACGCAGAGTTTTGGGCTGTTTCAGCCAAAGCAGGTAAAACCAGGAGCTCACACGTCCCACTGCTTTATGGTACATTTTAAGTACAAAAACATCTCAAGAGGCTGCTTAATTTTCTAATTTTCAGGAGAGAACGTGCAGGGATTTTTCTTCAGGGTGGCAGCTTTGGCTTTTGAGAGCTGCATGCTGAAGGACATGGAGAGCAGTGCCCCTGCCAGCATCGGTAGTTTCAGTAAGTAAAGGACAATGTTGATGGAAGAAATCTTGAGAGTATGAAAATGGCATTCTTACTGCTTTTAACAGACGACATCACAGCTCCCCTACCTAGTCTTCCTTCCGCTGGCTCCCTCCATTGTAGAATAGATTTTAAGCTTTTACTGATCACTTTTAAAGCTTGCCAGGGCCTTGCCCATGACTATATTTCAGACATGTCAGCCTCGTACGTCCCTACGTGCAGCCTTAGATCCTCAGGTGTGTTCCTCCTGGTCGCTCTGAAGTCGAGGCTTAAATCCAAGGGCTATGGGCCTTCTCTGTCAGGCCCCTCGGGTTTGGAATGACCTGCCTGTGGAGAGAAGGCTCGCTGAATCAGTAACTTATATGAATCATTGTTTAAAACCCACTTTTATTGACTCGCCTTCCAGTAAAGATCTTTTATTTCTCTTTTATCACTCTCTGCCTTTATATCCCTTTTAAAATTTCCACTGCTTGTTGTCCCTCTTCCTAACCTCCCGATCTTTATCTATTTCTTTTATTTTCTCTTCAGCTTCTCCCTTAACCCTCCTGTTGTCCTCATTTACAGGCAAAAAAAAATATTGTTTCCTTGTCTGAAAAAAATACAAAAATTCAGCAAAAAAGTTCCCCAAATTTCTGAAAATTTGCAAAACCTTCAGGATGAAAATTCCAATAATTCCTTAAAAGTTTATCTTAAAATTTTTGTTAAAAAAAAAAAATAAATAAATAAAAAATCCCCCAAATTTGGCAAGAAAATTCTTGTAAATATTTTCAAAAAATTACTAAAAAATCTTCCAAAAAAATCCTACAAATATCTAAAGTGATTCCACATATATATCAGTAAAACTTCTAATATTTTCTTTAAGAACATTCACATAAAAATCAACCAAAATCCAGCAAATTTTTTGTGAATGTTCTTAAGAAACATTTTTAACATCTTTTTTCCACCAAAAAATGTTCAAAGATTTCCCAAAAATGTTGAAAATGTGGACATCAGAAGTTTCACTGTGAATTAATTTTTTTTTTTTTTTCCCCCACATTTTCAAACTTTAAAACGGGTCAATTTGACCCGCAGGACAACACGAGGGTTAAACCCTCTTGTGTGATGCCGTCCTTTTGACCGAGCTTTTAATCAGCATTCCATTCTGTACATTTTTGTCATTTTTTATGTTCTACCTGTCAGAGCACTTTGTGAATGTTCTTCTTAGCGGTGCTATACAAATAAAGTTATTATTATTATTTTTATTATATGCATGAAGCTTTGTTTGTCTTGCCAGAATCAGATTGTGCAAACCTGGAGGAGTCTGCACCACAAGAAGTGAAGAGGAGCTGCTGCTGAACAGGGAAAGCAGAACCAGACGGAGGCTCCATCCTGACCTTCAGCTGCAGAATTCAGAAGAGATCGAGTTCCACTGGACGGAAATGTGCCTTAGGTTCCACTGGGTTTATTAAATTATCAAAACTGCCATGTATTCTGATGTTTGCAGAAGGTTCGACCAAGCTTTGGACTGGATTATTGGATTGAAGCCGCCAGTAATTAGTACATTTTGTTTATACTAAGTCTTGTGAACTCTGATCAGTGTGTAGTGTTGGACATCTCTGCAGTATTTCCAAAATATAAACTGCATCATGTCCATCATTTCAGAGCTGTCTGGGCGTAGCGCCGGGACTTATTTGGGATCAGCCAATCATGCCTTTGCTAAAGTTTTTATGTGGATGCTTCAGATTTTCTTTGCTACTGTGATAGTGTTTGTTTCTTCATGCAGTATTGCTGTAAAATATGTCTCACCCGTTATCATGGGTTGTACATGGATGAATTTATAAACAAAGGAAACCAAATATTTGTATTTACTATTGAAAATATGAAAGTTTCAATAGGTTTATGTGTTTATGAACTATGAGCTACTAATGTAACACATAATGACTAGCAGTGCTGAAACATTTTGGGAAAATATCTTTTTTTTTTTTTTTTTAGCCTTTTATCGGCTTTATTGGACAGGTGCAGTGAGAGAGAAACAGGAAAAGAGTCGGGGGAAGACATGCAGCAAAGGGCCGCGAGCGGGAATCGAACCCGGGCCGCTGCGTCGGGGACCAGCCCCTGTACATGGGTCGCCTGCTCAACGCGTTGAGCTATACGGGCGCCCTTTAGGAAAATATCTAATTAAAATTTTTGTTACAGATATTAGGATTTGATTGTCAATATAATTTTATAAGGTCTGTTTAATAGATTTAAAACATGATGGTGAATTATTACTTATGAAAAATGTGACTATTGCACATTATAAGGATGGCAAAAATTAGAAAAACCATTGGCAAGACCATTTAAACCGTGTCTCACATGCTCTGCATGATGTATATCCTGATTAATCATTTAGTCCTAATGATCAGAATATTAGATTGTAATAACTGAAAGTCATAATCAATGCAGTGACTGTTGATAGTAGCATATGTACATTGGTGAGAGCAGTACTTTTTATCAATAAAAATAAAGTAAGTTAAGTGTTCCATGTTCATAATATTTAAATAAGATAATGAGTTACAGATATTCAAAACTCATGTCCCCATAGACTGTATAATAGAGATTATTATTATTATTATTATTATTATACAATCTATACGTTTCCCTCACTGATAATCACCGAATGTACAACAAAGCTCCACTTAAACAAAGATTAACAAAATATAAATCTGCCTCACTTTATAGTTCAGGGTTTCTGCAGAAATCAGTCAAATTTAATGCTTTTTAATGCCGTTTTAATGCTATACTATAAAAATTTTAATGCAACGACTGTAAACTCAACAAATTACACGGGTTTGTTTTTTTTGTAAAAGATGATTTTTATATGAAAACTGTCCCTACATTTCACTATTTCTGAATCCAGAAACCACCCCTGACCACCCACAGGCTGCAGTCATTCTATGAAATCCATGTTTTCTAGCCATTTTTGCTGGAATTTTCATTTCCCCATTTCCTAGCTCTCCTCCACCTGGTCCAGCCTGCTGGCCACTTTAACTCTCCTGTTGTCTTCATTTATGGGCACCAAAAAATATTGTTTCCTTGTCTGAAAAAAATACAAAAATTCAGAAAAAAAATCCCCCAAATTTCTGAAAATTTGCAGAACTTTCAGGATGAAAATTTCAATAATTCGTTAAAAGTTTCCCTTAAAAGTTTTATCTAAAAAAAAAAAAATCCCCCAAATTTGGCAAGAAAATTCTTGTAAATATTTTCAAAAAATGAGTAAAAATCTTCCAAAAAAATCCTAAAGATATCTAAAGTGATTACATATATATCAGTAAAACTTTAAATATTTTCTTTAAGAACATTCACAAAAAATCAAACAAAATCCAGTGAATTTCACTGGATAATAGTATGTGATAGTAGTAGTTGTATGTCCTGAATTATAATTCCTGGCATTAGCCGACCAGTGTTTCTTTAAAATATATATATATTCATTGTAGAGAAAGTATATTGTTAGTGCGTAGTTAAGGGGAGTTTTTAGATTTATCGACACAAATACACATTTTAATCGCCCGATAAAAGCGAAGCTGGAAATACGCAGAGTGAGACCTCTCGCTCCGCTAAGACACTCTTTGAGCAGCAGCGGACCAATCACAGCGAACCTTTCCATGTTTTAGAGGAAGTACAACTTGTGCGAGCTAGTTAGCTAACAAACCGCTTTAATTTTCTACCCAGAACAGCGCTTCTAACTTACTTTCGCCATGTGAACGTATCCTCAGCGCGGGTAGTTACCGTAGCGTTGGAATTAGTGAATTTAGTCACCGAGTTAGCTGTAATTTGTCTCAAATTAGCCACATGCTAATCGAGCTAATGTCAACAGCACAGAGCCGTTTGAGCCGCTAGGAGTTTGAAGTGCTGGGAGAGAGTTCAGGTACTGCTTCTTTATGCTTCTGTTTTTATTAAAAGATTAGAAATAAATTAATGTGATATCTGTGTACGTCTTGAATGTACGTATTGTACTTCTTTGGATGTTTATAGAGAGAATGCTAATGACTTAACGGTACCTGTTTGGCTGCCAGCTCGTTGTGGGGCATCATGGGAAAAAGTCCTACATCAGCGTCAACAACTTTATTTCAGTTAAAGAGCAGCGTATCAATTATTCAATTAGTCTGCCAAGCTCCAGAAGAAATCGTCTGAAAGTGTGTCGCAGAATTACAAAGTTAGAGTATACAACTGAATTTAATAAACGACTGGATAATACCAGAAACTCTGATTTCCACTGCGTCAAATGGGAAATACTTGCCCACTTGTTAAGATCTCGTACAAGTAGCACACTGTAGATGGTATTATTGCAGCGGTATGACCCTTGCAGCTCTGATTATTAGTAGTATATCTCATTCTACTCCACCTATATCAAATTTCCAATACATGTACAATATTTCAATCTCATTTGCAACACTTTAACCCTCCGGTTGTCCTGTGGGTCAAATTGATCCATTTTAAAGTTTGAAAATGTGGAAAAAAAATATATTTTCACAGTGAAAACTTCGACATTTTCAACATTTTTGGGAGTTTTTTTGAACATTTAGTGGTGCAAAAAAAGAAAAGCTAAAAAAGAAATATTTCTTTAAGAACATTCAGAAAAAAATCAACCAAAATCCAGCTAAATTTGCTGGATTTTGGTTGATCTTTTTTCCAAATGTTCTTAAAGAAAACATTAGAAGTTTTACTGATATATATCAAATCACTTTAGATATTTTTAGGATTTTTTTTAGAAGATTTTTATTCATTTTTTGAAAATATTTACATTTTTTTTATTTTATTTTTTACATTTTTATTTCTTATCAAATTTGGGGATTTAAAAAAAAACTTTTAAGGAATTTTTGGAATTTTCTTCCTGAAGACTTTGTAAATTTCTATAAATTTGGGGAATATTTTGCTGAGTTTTTAGATTTTTTTTTTTTTTTTTTTTTAGACAAGGGAACAATTTTTTGTGGTGCCCGTAAATGAGGACAACAGGAGGGTTAATACCCATGTGCAATATTGTAATTTAAATTATGTTCTAATTTATTACTCTGGTTTAGGCAAATGTATATCTTTATTTACACAGTACTTTATTTCTCATTTTACATATGGTATTTTTCTTTTAGAATTTCTCAGATTTAGATTTCTATATTTTTTCTCTTACTGTCTTGTTGTTGCTGAGTGCCATAGCTACATTCACCACATCAAATTCCTTGTGTGTGCGAGCTCACTTGGCAGTGAAGGCTTTCTGATTCTGATCACTGCTGCAGCTGTGTTTCTGCTAACTTTTAGTTAGCCACTGTTATCTCTGCGTCCTTTCTCACCTTTTGTTAAGTCGAATAATCGCCCATAAATCCAAAACTCAGAATGTTGTGGTGTTTATAGATTGTTTCAGTTTGGTTTCCAGCCTGTATTTTCAATGTAATTTGGAAATAATGCAAATATTGAAAGGTATAGAATGTCTAGTTATCAGAAATATGAGTGATATTGCATGGCGGTGTCCCCTTTCTATTGTGGTTCTGAATTTAGGCATGACAAGACAAATAAGGCTGGTTTGCAACTTTAAGAAGCCGTTAATAAACTGATGATTTTGTTCTTCAGCTGGTTCATCATGAAGATCAATAAGTCATACAAGCTTGTGCTGCACAAGAAAGGCTTTGGTGGAAACGGTAAGCAGACATACTTCCTGTTTCTCTTGAGAGACACTTGATATTTGCTGAGTTGCTTTTAAAGTGGACTCTTCCTTTAAACAGATGATGAGTTGGTTGTCAACCCAAAAGTTTTCCCTCAAGTCGGTCTGGGGGATATAATTGAGATCGCACATCCCACAGATGAATACAGGTGAGCTTAACATGACGTCACTGTGTTGGATATTTTCTTTCCACATTAACTGTTGTGTTTGCATTAACATATTATTCCACTAATGAGCCATAATATAACATTTTCTCCTTTGAAATTCCCAGTCCGCTCCTGCTGCAGGTGAAGAGCTTAAAGGAGGATCTGCAGAAAGGTAAATGAATTACGACGTAAAGCAGCGATATGTTTGCTTTATATTCAGGAATTCAGTTTGGCTGGATTGGATTAAACATGATTTATCTGCACATCCCAACAAAGAGCTGCTTGTTGCTGCGACAGTCGACAAAGGATGAAATACTACAGAAAGAGTATAAACCTGAAACAAACTTCTGTAATATTGAGTATACATTGACAAATGTGCATTAATTGTAAATGTTCATATTATGTTCATGCAGTGGTTTCCTGATACTTTTCTATCTCATTCTTACCCAGAGACGATCAGCGTGGACCAGACTGTAGCTCAAGCCTTCAAGCTTCGTGCCTACCAGGACGTCATCGTTAACATCGTTGACCCGAAGGTACGTTCACTCTGAGAACTCTGCAGCTCCTCCACGTGATGAAGCAACAGAATCTCTTACAGGTTTTTTATTTCTTCCATAGGATGTGACTCTGGACCTGGTGGAGCTGACATTCAAGGACCAGTACATCGGCAGAGGAGACATGTGGAGGCTGAAGAAGAGTCTGGTGGGTCACGTGGATGTTTTGTCTGAGTATTTTACTGCATGTGATTGAGAATTTATCTCTCGTTTTCTGTATTTCAGGTGAGCACGTGCGCTTATGTGACCCAGAAGGTGGAGTTTGCAGGAATCAGGTACATTTCATTTCCAGAAAGGCTCCGACAGGGAAGAAATCAGCATTTAGTAAAGGTTAAGAAAAGGGAGGAAAACGGCCATTTATCGTCCTGAACTTTATATAGATGGAAGATGGTCATCTTTGTTTACAGCCATGTGACATCATTTTTGCATGTTTATGATGGGTTTTTTTTTACTCTTCAGAGCTCAGGCCAGTGAACTCTGGGTGAAGGGAGAGAAAGTGACCTGTGGGTACATCAGTGAAGACACCAGAGTGAGTAGTTTACGAAGAAACAGATTTTATTTTGAAAGGATTTGATTTGTTTATTAAACAAAACAACAACAAAAAAAGAGAATTCTACTTCCACTGAGTCAGAAAATTATCAAAACTTATCATCTTAACTCATCATTAACTCCAGACCTTCATAAACATCTTAACCCTCCTGTTGTCCTCATTTATGGGCACCAAAAAATATTGTTTCCTTGTCTGAAAAAAATCCAAAAATTCTGCAAAAAAATTCCTCAAATTTCAGAAAATTTGCAAAATCTTCAGGGAGAAAATTCCAATAATTCCTTAAAAGTTTCCCGTACAAGTTTTATTTAAAAAAAATCCCACAAATGTGGCAAGAAAATTCTTGTAAATATTTTCAAAAAATGAATAAAAATCTTCCAAACAAAATCCTAAAAATATCTAAAGTGATTGCATATATATCAGTAAAACTTCTAATGTTTTCTTTAAGAACATTCACAAAAAAATCTTTTGGGAATATTCTTAATATTGTATTTCTTTTTTTCCACCAAAAAATGTTCAAAAATTTGCCAAAAATGTTGAAAATGTGGACATGAGAAGTTTCACTGTGAAAATATTATTTTTTTCCACATTTTCAAAGTTTAAAACGAGTCAATTTGACCTGCAGGACGACACGAGGGTTAAAAGTTTGGTTTCTACTAGTAGAACAGCCTCTAAATATTTCCAATATTATCATTATATTATTGATTTATCATTAGTTTTCATGTTTTGAGCAATTAATTGAAGGAAATCTGTTGTCACAACTTCTCATAGCTCATGGAGACGTCTTACTGGTTTTCCCCGAACAGCAAACTCAAAGCTATTGAGTCTAATTGATATAAACTGAGAAAAGACGTAAATTCTGTTTTGAATTAATAAACAGCAAATGTGTTGTGAATAATATGGTGACTGTCTGATCAATTTTTAGCCATTTCAAACCGTTTAGAAGTAATGAAAGGTTGAATTCATTCTTGGGAATAGAAGAAATTAATGAAACAACAACAAGCACTTCTATCAGCTTCTCATCATGTCGTCACAGTTGTGTTTGGTTACGTTGGAGTCGTTCATTTCTCTAAAACGTCATGTGATGTTGTTACTCAGGTGGTGTTCAGATCCACGTCTGCCATGGTTTACATCTTTATCCAGATGAGCTGTGAGATGTGGGACTTTGACATCTATGGTTAGTCACTTATATAAGCTTGTTTTTCACATAATTGTGCTTCCTCTGGAGTTAAATTTGTTGATTTGCTTTTATGTTTTGCTTTCAGGTGATCTCTACTTTGAGAAGGCAGTAAACGGTTTCCTGTCTGACCTCTTTGCCAAGTGGAAGGTTTGTGTTTTTTGTCAGCATTAAAAATCTTAATGTCACTTTTTTCAGACTTAAACATAAGTAATGTTTCATGCTAAAACAGGAGAAGAACTGCAGTCATGAGGTGACGGTCGTACTTTTCTCACGTACTTTCTACAGCGCAAAAACTCTCGGTGAGTCTGTTTTCTTTATCATCACGATGACACACATTAATACTGCTGCAATGCTAAAAAGAACACAATTTGTACATTATTGTTCTCCTCAGAGGAATTTCCAGAGATTTTGAGAGGATGCATCAGACAGGATCATGAAGGACGCTTCTATGAAGACTTCTACAGGTAAACATGCTAACATGCTAGGAGCTCAGTGAAAGGACAGACTGGATGATGTTAGTTTTTGACTGTTTTGTGATCAGAGTCGTGGCTCAGAATGAGAGGCGGGACGAGTGGATGTCACTACTGGTCACTATAAAGAAGCTGTTCATCCAGTATCCTGTTCTGGTGCGACTGAAAGAAGCAGGTAGTGAAGAACTTCATCATTTCACAGGCTAATGGACGTCTGGATCGGGCTGCTTTATGAACTAAAACCTTGTGTTCTCTTCTTTTCATGTCAGATGGTTTTCCTGTGGGTTTTAACTCTACTGCTGCTCAGGGAAACTATCTGGAGGCCATTAACCTTTCCTTCAATGGTAAGTAGTAGGGTTTTTCCCATTACTGATGTCGATTATAAATGACAAAAAGATCAACAGCTGATACTTGGAAAAATTAAAATCTTGGTTTTCAAATATAGAACAAGGAAAGCACTCAGAGAGCACAGTATTGCTCAGTCGTTGGATCATTTCCCACGGATGAAATCTTTAACAAAAAATGACCTTGTGCTGAGCACAGTCGTGTGTTCTCCATGTGTACATTATGTACAGATACCGAATCACGTGACCTAAATATGTAGCAGGTGGCAGGAGTTGATGGGACTCAGAAACACCCCCACAGTTTAATTAATTGTTCCTTGGATCATTTCTGATGGATAAGTCCTGATAAGTCCTCAGTGGTGGATTGTAGTAGGATCACAATCATGTGATCATCAGCAGGCAGCTGATGTAGTGTTCACTTGTTGTCATGGTTACAGTGACAAGTGAACACTCAATCAATGATACAGAAATCTTTAACAAATCCACTGATCCAGACTATAAGCTGCATCACTGCCAAAATCCAATCACTTGGTCCTTGTGTCATTTCTGACCTTCCCTGAAAATTTCATCCAAATCCGTTATTCCGTTTTTGAGTACAGTTGCTAACAGACAGACGGACAGACGGACAAACCAATGCCGATTGTCACATAACTCTGCCGCATTCCTTGACAGAGTAAAAATGTGAATTTTAGAGGAAACAAAACTGGAGGGTGAGTCGAGAAACAACAAGATTGTTCAACTGGACTTAACAGTTAACTCACATTTTTAACCCTCGTGTCGTCCTGCAGGTCAAATTGACCCAGTTTACAGTTTGAAAATGTGATAAAAAAAATGTGTTTTCACAGTAAAACTTCTGATGTCCACATTTTCAACATTTTGGGGAAATTTTTGAACATTTTTTGGTGGAAAAAACAAGTTTCTGAAGAACATTCACAAAAAAATCAACCAAAATTAAATGAATTTCACTGGATTTTGGTTGATTTTTTTGTAAATGTTCTTAAAGACAATATTAGAAGTGTTGCTGATATATGTGTAATCACTTTAGATATTTTTAGGATTTTTTTTTAAAAGATTTTTACTCATTTTTAAAAAAATATTTACAATAATTTTCTTGCCAAATTTGAGAGATTTTTTTTTTTTAATATATATATATAAAACTTTGAAGGGGAACTTTTAAGGAATTACTGGAATTTTCTTCCAGAAGGTTTTGCAAATTTTCGGAAATTTGGGGAATTGTTTTGTTGAATTTTTGGATTTTTTTCAGACAGGGAAACAATATTAATATATTCCTATATGAACATTTCCAGAGGATTAACTTTTTAATTCCTCCTTCTGTCTATAACGACCATTAAACTATCTCTATTAAACGTGGGATATTGCCAAAAAAATAGAATGATTTTCACTTGTCAAATTGTGAATCTCTTCTTTAACATCAAAGGCTAGTAAGGCCAACAGTCTTTTACTGTTTTCTAACTTTTACAGAGTGAAAACTAACAGTCAGTGTGTCTCTTTCAGTGTTCGACAAGCACTACATCAATCGTAACTTCGACCGCACCGGCCAGATGTCGGTGGTCATCACACCCGGTGTCGGAGTGTTTGAAGTCGACCGTCTGCTCATGATTCTCACCAAACAGCGAATGATAGACAACGGTGAATGTGACGATACAAACGCAAGCTTCTAATCAACAGGAAGTTAGAAATTCACTGTAGGAAGTTGATGTTTTTGACACATATTTGCCTCTCTTTAGGCATCGGTGTAGATTTGGTGTGTATGGGGGAGCAGCCGTTGCATGCAGTGCCGTTATTCAAGGTAACACATCCAGACAATCTGCAGGCATCAGGTCACATGTTTGTTTCTCACTAATGATCTCTGCTATTCCCTCTTTAGCTGCACAACAGGACGACACCTGGAGACTCTCGTGTGGGAGACGACTACAACCTGCCTCACTGGATCAACCACAGGCAAGAGAGTTTTTCTTAGCTGCTGTTTTCAAACGTCAGATTAACTTTTGGAGAAATGGTTCTTTCTTTCACTGGAAAAAATGCCCTTCTCAAAACAAGAAAAATAACTTATTTCAAGGAACTTTTACTTTGAAATCAATGAAAAAATCTGCCAGTAGAACAAGTGAAAAATGTCTTGTTAAGATTTCTTGAAATAAGATTTGATGTTTAGAATCTTGAGATCTTAAAATTAGCTGGGAAAACTTATTTGAAGCTATATATTACCAGGATTATCAAGCTTAGGTGTCTTAAAATAAGCCATTTATGGGCACCAAAAAATATTGTTTCCTTGTCTGAAAAAAATCACAAAAATCTGCAAAAAAATCCCCAAATTTCTGAAAATTTGCAAAAGCTTCAGGAAGAAAATTCCAGTAATTCCTTAAAAGTTTCCCTTAAAAGTTTTATTTAAAAAAAAAAAATCCCTCAAATTTGGCAAGAAATATTCTTGTAAATATTTTCAAAAAATGAGTGAAAATCTTCCAAAAAAAAAATCCTAAAAATATCTAAAGTGATACTTCTAATATTTTCTTTAAGAACATTCACATAAAAATCAATCAAAATCCAGCGAAATTCACTGGATTTTGGTTGATTTTTTTGTGAATGTTCTTAAGAAACATTTTTAGTATTTCTTTTTTTTCCATCAAAAAATGTTCAGAGATTTCCCAAAAATGTTGAAAATGTGGACATCACAAGTTTCACTGTGAAAATATATTTTTTTCCACATTTTCAAACTTTAAAATGGGTCAGTTTTGACCTGCAGGACGACACGAGGGTTCATGCCTCATTTTATTGTGATGCTCCATTGGATGCATTCTCAGATGCAACAAGGCTTTCAGATGGAAACATTGTCTGAGCAAAATAAGAAAACTACCTCAACTTAAGTTATGGAAAGAATGACATTTTTTTAAAATTGTCTCAACGGTTCACACTCTCCCTTCCTCTATTACAATGTGGCAGCTATACTGTACGATTTTGAAAACTGTCTGCAAAATCCAGGCATTATTTTATCGGTTTTCATGATAGACAAAAAAACCGAAAGCAATATTGACCAATGTTACATTTTTATTCCAATATTGGTAGGCTAATATTATTGGACATCCCTAGAAATATCCAGATCATCAGAAAACCTCTGTGTAAAATTTGAATAGATCTGATTCCAACTGTATATATAAAGGTGAAACTGACTGATTTCATCCTCTTCTACGCCAACAGCTTCTACACCTCCAAAAGTCAGAACTCTTGCAGCTCCTTCACGCCTCGGATCAAACTGGCCGGTCGTAAGGTACATCCACACGTCCTGCTGCTTCACCTGAAAATTCACTTTCTGGTTTGTTTTAACATCTCACTCGAATGACAATTATTTTTTAGCTTCACGCTGAAAAATTCAAGAGCAGCAAAGAGCACAGTAAGTTTTGATAATCTCTCCAGTCTACTTACAGTTATTTTAAGTATAAATCAAACAATGACTTCACGACGTCTTCCAGCTCTCTGTGCACCAAAGGACTCAGACAACAGTCTGCCGATACAGGTGGACTACGACGCCTACGATGCTCAGGTGTTTCGACTTCCAGGTCCATCACGAATACAGAGGAGCACCAACTTCAGGTATTTCACTGCTTACAAATCTAGAAGTCTACAGTTTCATTTAGCACACACTTTTATCCAAAAGGAACGTACATCTGAGTGTAGATACAACACAAGCAAGGATCTAATCAGGAGGAAACAACCTGGATAAGATAAAACAAGTTCAAGTGTGATAACAGGACCGACAATAACCATAAGGGCAAAAATTAAAAAGATCGTATTCAACATCAAAAAAGTAGCTTTGTGCAAAAAAATCTATGTAAAATGCATCTTACAAGAGCATTTCCTGTTTCAGCGACAGAAGTATTGCACAAATCTTGACCAAACTGTCAAAAATGAATACTGTTTAAGGAGATTTTCCCTCACGTTGTGCTTTCATTGGTACCACAGATTCTTCCTCGTCTGCACCACAGAAAACCTGCCCAGGAATTAGTCTGATTCTTAGACCCTGTGAGCATTTTCAACCCCATCTTCATTCCAGATCTGGACCAGATACAGCACCTAACCTTTGTTCTAGATCTGCACAGTTTAGAGCCGATGGATTAAACCTCCTGTTGTCTTCATTTATGGCCAACAAAAAATATTGTTTCCTTGTCTGAAAAAAATCCAAAAATTCAGCAAAAAATATCCCTAACTTTCTGAAAATTTGCAAGACCTTCAGGAAGAAAATTCCAATAATTCCTTAAAAGTTTCCCTTCAAACTTTTATTTTTAAAAAATCCCCCAAATTTGGCAAGAAAATTCTTGTAAATATTTTCAAGAAATGAGTACAAATCTTCCAAAAAATCCTAAAAATATCTAAAATGATTCCATATATATCAGTAAAACTTCTAATATTCTCTTAAGAACATTTTTAACATTTCTTTTTTTCCACCAAAAATGTTCAAAGATGGGCTGCACAGTGGTGTAGTGGTTAGCACTTTAGCCTTGCAGCTAGAAGATCCCTGGTTCGCGTCCCGGCTTTCCCGGGATCTTTCTGCATGGAGTTTGCATGTTCTCCCTGTGCATGCGTGGGTTTTCTCCGGGTACTCCGGCTTCCTCCCACAGTCCAAAAATATGCTGAGGTTAATTGATTATTCTAAATTGAACGTAGGTGTGAATGTGAGAGTGATTGTTTGTCTCTGTATGTAGCCCTGTGACAGACTGGTGACCTGTCTAGGGTGTCCCCTGCCTTCACCTGAGTCAGCTGGGATAGACTCCAGCACCCCCCCGCGACCCTAATGAGGATTAAGCGGTGTATAGATAATGGATGGATGGATGGATGTTCAAAGATTTCCCAAAAATGTTGAAAACGTTGACATCAGAAGTTTCACTGTGAAAATATGTTTTTTTCTTTACATTTTCAAACTTTAAAACAGGTCAATTTTGACCCGCAGGACAACACGAGGGTTAACTTATTATGCACAAAAATACAGAAAGGCACATTCAATATTATAAAATTTTTAAAAAATCCTCGTTTTTTTGTCTACAGGCAGTGCAGACGTAATAGGAGTTTTTTATTTTAATTTTTTTTGCTTTCTATCAAGTGCAAAGGTGTTCAGTGAAGAGCTGGGTGTTTAGTCTTTTCTTAAAGACTGAGAGTGATTTCTGCAGATGGAACAGAGTTTAGTAACTCTAACCACAGAGGAGAAGAGTCGATCTATGGACCTGCTCTGCTGTGGTGGTTGTATCAGGAGCCTTTTGTTGGCTGAGTCTAGTGAACGGAAAGGAGTGTAGCTCTGAATGAGAGCCCTGTAAAGCCTGACCCATCAAAAAATAGCCAGAAAATTCTAATTTTTTTGAAATTGACACGTTTATCACTCCTTTTAACAAAATGAAAAGACATTTTTTTTGCCACATTTTGTTTATGGTATATTTTTGTATCAATGATCCATTTGGCGTTTTTGGCAACTTTTTCTCACAACAATCTAAAGCAAAACTCCACTTTCTCCAGTCTACTAATGAGCATTGAGTGAGCCGACACACTTCAGAACAAAAAAAATAATGTAATAATAGGTAAAATTAAAAGAAAGAACAGAACAACAAAGTGCAGGAAGCTTTGTCTCCATCTCCCAGTAGGTTCTCACACTGAACATCTGGACTAATCCCACTAGACCTGCTCTATCTCCTCCTCATCCTCATCTTCTGCTTCTACTTTTTACTTGGAACAGACAATAAAGTTATCTGTTCTATTCTAACTGCTCCATGTCACTCGTGTTGCCATCCAGTATCTCCTTGATTACATTTTCAATATACTGTCTTTTTCTCTCTTCTTCCTCTAGTCGTTTTGACATCTAAAAATTGGTCTGTATAGTATAGCGATTATGATTTCAGAGGAGTTGTTGTTGTACAAATACTCAGAATGCATTTGAAGACAGCATTCCATTTATGCATTAGGTTAATTAAGTAATTAAAGTAGTATGTGTTTGTATTCTCATAGGTAAAATGTAGATTACATTTCAAAAATGGTACATGATGATTCAGGAAAAAAGCACATTATAATCCTGGAGTATCAAATTTGATACAGACACTTCAACACGAGTTAATTGAAATATAAACAATGAATTACTTAGTAACTATGCATTCTTTCAATGCAGAAAGTACTTATTTTAAAAAATGAATAACAGTTGAGATGTTGTTTTTACCGTTACTTCTTGAAAATTAGCAATGATTTTCCTGAAAAATGTGCGCGGACGATTTCATGAGATTAGCCTTTTTAAAAAAGGCAAAATACGACTTCAGCTGTCAGTAGTGGAACGATTATCCACAAGGAGGCAGAATACATGAATCAGGTTATATACAACAGGTTTTTAAGGAAACTATTTATCATGTTGATGTGATGTAGGTATCAGAAACTCATATAAAACTCAAATATCCAAACGGTTTTAGAGAGTTGAAACACTTTACTAGACTTGATTAAACACACTGCAGTGATGTCTTCTCTTGTGAAGAGCTTCCGTCCTCTTGCCTTTCAGGATGGCTCGGGATAAAGAGACGAGTGGGAGGAAGAGTTGGGGCTCGGTGGACGTCAGCGCAGGCGTCGGTGCCTCCCCTCCTGTTCGATCCGGAGGTCCTGAGGAGCAGCGCAGTCTGGCCTCCGATGATAGCCTGGGTCCTGTGTCCAACATGCTGCTGATACCTCGCATGCCTCCTGCTCAGTATGAAGTCAGCAGTTCTTTGGGATACACCAGCACCAGAGGTAGCGGCTGCAGAGCTTGAAGGACGACCAGAGGGTTCGACATCTTCACCTTTTTCTTCTCATTCCTTTTATCCTGCACTCTCATTGTGTTGTCCAGAGTTGCTGGAGAAGATGATGGACTCTCAGCGGGACTCCAGCGCCCCCGGCAGGTTCACAGTGGGCAGCGCTGAGTCCACCCTGCACATCCGTCCAGGAGGCTACACCCCTCAGAGAGCTCTGATAAACCCCTTCACTCCGTCCAGGATGCCCATGAAGCTCACCTCCAACCGCCGGCGCTGGATGCACACCTTCCCCGTCGGTGAGACACAGTCTTCAGGAAAACACTCTGTAACCCTCCTGTTGTCCTCATATTAAAATATTGTTTCCTTGTCTGAAAAAAATCCAAAAGTTCAGCTAAAAAATTCCCCAAATTTCTGAAAATTTGCAAAACCTTCAGGAAGAAAATTCCAATAATTCCTTCAAAGTTTAACTTAAAAGTTTTGTTTAAAAAAATCCCCCAAATTTGGCAAGAAAATTCTTGTAAATATTTTCAAAAAATGACTAAAAATCTTCCAAAAAAATCCTAAAAATATCTAAAGTGATTCCATATATATCAGTAAAACTTCTAATATTTTCTTTAAGAACATTCACATAAAAATCAACCAAAATCCAGCGAAATTCACTGGATTTCGTTTGAGTTTTATGTGAATGTTCTTAAGAAACATTTTTAACATTTCTTTTTTTCCACCAAAACATGTTCAAAGATTTCCCAAAAATGTTGAAAATGTGGACATCAGAAGTTTCACTGTGAAAATATATATTTTTTCCACATTTTCAAACTTTCAAAAGGGTCAATTTTGACCCGCAGGACGACACGAGGGTTACGATCTTTCACAATTCATACAAGAATCCTGAGCGGCACTTGACAACAGGGTGGAGGAAAAAAAAAGAGAATTTACTGGAAAGGGAAAAAAACTCCAGCAGAACCAGGCTCAGGGAGAGCAGCCGTCTGCCTCAGCTGGTTGGAGTGAGGGTAAAGAGAAGAGGATAGGATAACAAATAGAGAGAAGACAGATAATACGTAAAATAATAAACACTTTGAAGTCAATAAGCTCCAGGTCCAGAAATACCTGCAGAGAGAACAAAATACAAACCTAATCCCAGCTGTTTAGGATGATTGCTTATTTATACCACCTGTATTACTTATTACTATAATACTTTTTGTATCAGAATGATTTTCCATCTCTTTGCTAACAAACAACAACAACACAAAACGCAGTTTTTATTGATTATCTGTGGAGGAGTACTGCTGTATATGTGAAAAAGTTGCCACTAACTAATCATTACCACACATTATATGGCTGTAGAACTGCTAGTGAGTTATCGTCTTAATGCAGGAACTCTCAGTTTCGTTGTTCTAGATACAGGTAAAGAAATGTTAACCTGTGGTGAAGTCACTGAGATGTATAATAGTAAAGTTGTAATATAATAATAAAGCTAAACTCTACAGCATTTTAGTTCAGGGCCCACATTCAGACCAGTAAAATCACAGCATAATAACCTATAAATAACCACAACTGCTAATTTTTCCTTTGTTTTAGTGCAAAAAAATACTTTCTGAAAATGTTCACATTTAAGAAATTATTTTTTTACAAACATTATGAACAACCTGACATTTCTTTAGAAAAATAAGTTAAATTCCAAAAATATTATGCCTCAGTTTATCATTTACACATTCCAACTTCCAGATCACAGAGTTTCTACAAGGGAACAAAACATTTTGTCATCTGGAACTGAATGATACAGTATTTTACTTTATGACAAAAGTCAGACAAAAAGCAACAACAACAAGACAAAATATTATGAAAACGAGACAAAAAAATGACAAAAGTGAGAAACAAAGTGACAAAAAATTGGACAAATGACGCGATCAAGACATAAAGGAAACACAACAAAAATGGGGAACAAAATGACAAAAACATGAGACAAGCAACAAAAGTCAGACAAAAAAACAAAAACAGGACAGAATGTTAGAAAAATGAGACACAAAATGACAAAAGAACAATGAACAATTTAGTATTTTACTTTTTGATCAACTTGTCAAGATTTAGAAAGTGTTTTAAATTTATGGTTTCACGAATTTACAATTTGCAGTTAATGTCTTCTCTGGAATTTTTACACTTTACAAAGTCGTGGTGGGCCGGGTTTGGCCCATGTGCCGCATGTTTGACACCCCTGATCTAGAAGATAATAAATTACGGAACTTATCTTTCCTAATATGAACAATGTAGCTAAAAACTAGAGTGTTATTAACTGGAGGAGGTCAACTTGACTAAATTAGAGATATTTTTATTCTCTAAGGTCACCCACCTGGTCAGGTGTTTCTCCTGCTGTATAGCCAGAGATTGCAGTTGCGTTTCTGGCTTTCATCTCCTCAGAAGTGTGTTTGTGTTCTTCAGGTCCCTCTGGGGAGGCCATCCAGATCCATCACCAGACCAGACAGAACATGGCTGAACTTCAGGGCAGCCAGCAGAGAGATCCGGCCCACACCTCCGCTGAGCTGCTGGAGCTGGCTTACCACGAGGCCACCGGCAGGTTAGAGCCGCCCACTGCCAGGAACAAAGCCTCTCCTTTGTAAACGATGTCAGCCTGAAGCAACATGAGACGGTGAGGTGAGGTGAATGCTTGTTATTTGTCTCCTGGTGAAGGCGAGCGACCTCCAGGCATGCAGGAGAGAACGGCCTCTACATCGGTGGAGGGATGGAGGAGTTCACCGGAAGCCCCAGCAGCAGCACCAGTGGTGATATTACTGCTTATACCTACACAGTTTTTATAGTTTTTTATATTTCAACACAACTTTACAGCTCAGATGTTCCCCACATATGTATCAGATTAGCTTCCCTGTCATTTTTCAAATTAAGAAATGAAGACAAAGACACCAAAACCCACATGCAAAACCAAACCAACAACAACAGACCTACTTACAAATGTTGTATTTGTGTCAATTTATCTTATTCCTCTGTGTCATAGAGCTCCATCAATGTTCCAAAACTACTAAAAACACTCCCATCGACACACACTTTAGGTTGTTGTTACTCCTGCTGCCCTAAATACTCATTAGAGCAAAAAAGATGCTCACTAGAGCTGCTGAAAGTCCATCACAAATGCACTATTTCAGTAGCGTTTATCAAGACATAAAACTTTATATTTGTAACCCAAGTTTAAAGATTTATGTCATTAGTGGGAAGCAGTGGGTTTTTCGCTTTGAAGACAGACAGTTTTAAGAAATGTACTAAAACATTTTTGGTTTTGGTGTTGGAATTTGTTGACCATGTAAATAAAAAATATAGAGGAGCACCAACCTAATGATGGAACCATGTTCAGAGTTTATAATGGCAATGACAAAAGAACAATGAACAATCTAGTATTTTACTTTATGATCAAAACAACTTGTCATGGTCTAGAAATGATTTTAAATTTATAGTTTTACTAATTTACAATCTGCAGTTACATTTTTAACATTTCTTTTTTTCCACCAAAAAATGTTCAAAGATTTACCAAAAAAGTTGAAAATGTGGACATCAGAAGTTTCACTTGAAAATATTTTTTTTTCCCAAATTTTCAAACTTTAAAATGGGTCAGTTTTGACCTGCAGGACGACACGAGGGTTAAACATTTCAACACACTGTTTTGGATTCCGGGAAGCTGGGAATTGGTGCTTAATCCACAAACTAATGTTGTTATAATTTGTATAACTGTGCTTCTCTTTTTTTTTTTTGCTCTTATTGTGAACTTGGTACAGGAACCCTCACCAACCGTGGCGCCTCATTTCAAGAACATTCCCCCGGCGGTACCGATCCAAGTGAGTCCAAATATTGATCATGTAGCCATGCCTCAGGATCAGGATGATGTTTGAATCACCAAACTGATGATGACTATAAACCACTCGAGGTGTCTTTAACCTGTGAGGGCTCGTTCAGCTTTGGCAGGCAGGTTTCTCCACTGGGCGTCTCCACGGGTCGCAAGTACAAAAAAGGCTCACAGGTCATGTGGTTTGGGGTTACCCTCTCCTCCCTCCTTATCCTCCCTTTCTCTGTCTCACATTTTCTGTCTCTCTCTGGGGCTCTTCCTCTTAATTTTTGTGGTAAGGTATTAGCAGGTGTAAAATGCTCTAATTAATTCTCCCTCTGACCTGTTTGCGCTCAGCTAGCCTTGTCTGTATAAATCCCACATCTGCATGGCAGCGTGAATAGTTCACATCCCTCGATTGACTGTAAAGTTGGTCCCGTGTTCTTTCACATGGTAGTTTTAATCTGTGTTTGCATGATGTGATTTCTCTGCTTAAATCGGTCACTTCACAGTTCACACCTTTTGCTGAGCTCGGGACACACTTTCACTTCCCCGCGATCACAAACTGACCGTCACAGCGCCACAATCTGCATGTCTGATCACTGCTCCACAGCTGCAGCTCCTCCGGAATCACCGGCAGGGCTGACCAGGCCAGTAATAGTAACACTTGTCTTGTTTTTTCTTCCCCCCTTCTTCTACTTTCTCCTCTGTTTGTTGTCTGCACCTTCACCATCACTCTGTCTTTTCCGTCTTCCTCCTTCCGTTCATTTCTTACCACCCCACTGTCCTTCCTGTCCGTCCCTGCCCCCAACACACATGTACCTGTCCGCTGCGGGTACATGTATTTGTCTTTGCCTTGGGGATTTTTTGTTTCTGTGTGTGTGTGTGTGTGTGTGTGTGTGTGTGTGAAGCCCTGCTGCTGTCTGCGCCCCCGACAGTGCCGAGCTTCTGCTGCACGGTGGGGGTGGACTGGAAGTCTCTGACCACGCCGGCCTGCCTCCCCCTCACCACCGACTACTTCCCCGACCGCCAGACGCTGCAGAACGATTACACTGAAGGCTGCTATGACCTGCTGCCACACAGTGACCTGGAGAGGTGAACTTCATTTTGTCTTTATGAGGGTACTTCAGAATGTTCTCTGCATCACCCGGAGGCGTAAAACTGTTCACTATAAAGCCTTTGTCACTTTAGAATAGCGTCACTTTTTAACCGGCAACTAAGTGAGGAAAAGTTGTTTTTTATCTTGCTGACATGTTTCAAAATGGGCCAGTTTTTATTAGTGTGCTTAAAGCTGAAGTAGGAAGAAATCTAGAAAAGATGAAAAAAATAAAAACAGGTGATGAGCGCATGCTTCAAACGCACAAAGATTGAATAACAGTCAAGTTCATTTGTGAAATCACCCGAAGAAGAGGCACCTGGTGTTGCTACTAAAAGGCCTTCTCATTTTCCCGCTTTTTCTGGGAGCTGTTAAAACTGACGGTAAGCAAAAATAATAATAATAACATCCCTACTAAGGAAACAACAACTGCCATTTTCTTTGTTCATCTCAAATCACATCTGGTGAAAAAAAAAGTCATTCTCCACATAAAAAACTCTGCTCTTGTTTCTGTCTGTTTCTCAGGCGAGAAGATGAAGCTCCAGTGATGAGTGCGTCTCAGGTGTTTGAGGAGTTTATCTGTCAGAGGTTGATGCAGGGATACCAAATCATCGTTCAGCCAAATAACAGGAAACCTCAGCCTGCTGTGGCCACGCCTCTGGGCAGCAGCCCTCTGTACTCCAGAGGTGAATGAACATTTCGTATATCTTTTTCCGTTCCTTTTAACTGACTTTTATTTTATGATGAACAAACACATTATTGTGTCAAACTTTCTCAGTTTGCACAATAACCACTAGTGTGTGATTGTAATTTTATGAGAACTGTTTGCGACTTTTTGTGAGAAGCTGCAGCTCTAGTATTTGTCCACTTATCAACAGATGTTAGTATGAAAGTTCAACAGACGCTTTGTCACTGTGCTTTATTTCCTGCTGTGTTTTCAGGTCTGGTGTCTCTGCGTCGAGCAGAGGAAGAGGAAACGGTGTACTGGCTCAGCATGGGTCGGACCTTCCATAAAGTCTGCCTCAAAGACAAGATCATCACCGTGACTCGCTACCTGCCCAAGTAAGTTCACCTGACAGCATCCAACACAAACAGACAAACACAAAGTCAGTTCACGCAGCATCAGATCTCCCAGATGGATAACGTGTGTGTGATTCTTCTAGTACAGTGATTCCCAATCTTTTACCTAAATGGTGCTTTTGAATTTTTCAGTGACACAAAACAGGAATTACGTATCCAAAAAAGAAAACTTGTGCACTGGAGTCACTGTAAAAAAAAACATTATATTGTAATAATTCAAGGAAGAAGGTCAAAGAAAACACCTGGAACATGACGGGTGACGTCAATAAATTGTGTTCTTTGCTGTTATTATGTTTATAAAAGGCAAACATGCAGGAAAGGAAATACTTAGAAGCAAGATAAATTCCTGTTTCATACCGACAGCAGGCTAACGTTGAGGCGTCCTGTCTCGTGTGTGTTCAGGTATCCGTATGAGTCGGCTCAGATCCAGTACAGCTACAGCCTCTGTCCTCCACACTCCGACGCTCAGTTTGTCTCCTGCTGGGTGGAGTTTGGACATGAGAGACTGGAGGAATACAAGTGGAACTACCTGGACCAGTACATCTGCTCTGCTGGCTCCGAGGACTTCAGGTGCACGCAGTCACATTCATATATAGTACATGATACAGTCCGTGTTGGCCTCAAAAGTCAGTTTGTCATCCAAGATGGTGCCCAAATCCTCATACTGGCTTCCAGTCTTCACTGCTGTGCCATTAATGAAACTGGGTTTTGGGAAAGGTGGATTTTTTCAAAAATCGATCAGCATTTCTTTAGTTTTACTGACGTTTAGTTGTATGTGATGAAGAAAATAGAAAGAGAAAATCGCTACAGATGCTTTCTAGTGTCACTCATTCATTCTATTTCCCACAGTTATCCACACTTTTTTTTAATCTTTCGTCATTTATTACTGTCTGCCAGACTCCCTCTTACGTTTTGTTGTCACACCTTTGCTATTTGCAGCTGTTTGCCAGACCTCCCATTTCTTACCTTTTGTTTTCTGCCAGACTCCTTGATTCAACCACCTTTTATTGTCTGTTGTATTACCTCCTGTTTCTGACTGGCAACCAAACGCAAAATAACCACTATTCACCCAAGACAGCTAATTATCATATAAAGACACAAACTGACGAGAGACACATAAAATAACGACAACAAGTTGCAAAATGACCACAGAGACACACAAAATGACCACAAAACACCTAAAACTATGACAAACAGACTAAAAACAGCCACAAAGGGTCACAAAATGACCACAAAAAGACCTAAAATGCCCACAAAACTGACTGAAAATGACCAAAAACGAAACAATGTGAGTAGGTCATGTGATCTGGAATTAACACACTTCCTTGAGAGGTGTTTTTGTAATGGGGAACTTAGTGGAAAGTGATTTCTGGGACACAGATACAATTTGTTATTTTCCATATAAAATTTGATATATTGCTAAAAAAGAAATATCTGTCATGATTATCTCAACTTAATAAAAACTATTTCTGAATCAGCTCATTTTATTATTGTTTAGCTAATTAGAAGGTGGTTGTTATTAAATTCAGATGGTTATTTGGATTGGCAACCATATGCAAAATAACTACTATTCACCCTTGAATTTACATCCACCTATAAAATGTGGATTCTCCAGATGTTCTGGGTCGGCTTCCCTTCACAGACTCATGCTGTGTTGGTAAGAATACCAATAAACACCCCACTACAGCAAACTTCCAAGGACTAAGAGTGAAATTTCTTCAACATAAGGATGAAGTATTCCACCATTTAATGAAATGAAATTGTCCATCACAGGGCCAGGCTGACAATAACCGAATCATCTGCAAATTTTACAATGAACCTTGAATCATCTGTGCTCTGACAGTCATTCGTTTGTTCAACTTTAACCCTCCCGTTGTCCTCATTTACGGGCACCAAAAAATATGGTTTCCTTGTCTGAAAAAAATCCAAAAATTCAGCAAATAAATTCCCCAAATGTCAGAAAATTTGCAAAATCTTCAGGAAGAAAAGTCCAATAATTCTGTAAAATTTTTATTTTAAAAAAAATCCCCCAAATGTGGCAAGAAAATTCTTGTAAATATTTTCAAAAAAATGAGTAAAGATCTTCCAAAAAATCCTAAAAATATCTAAAGTGATTACAAATACATCAGTAAAACTTCTAATATTTTCTTTAAGAACATTCACATAAAAATCTACCAAAATCTGTCGAAATTCACTGGATTTTGTTTGATTTTCATGTGAATGTTCTTAAGAAACATTTTTAACATTTCTTTTTTTCCACCAGAAAATGTGCAAAGATTTCTCAAAAATGTTGAAAATGTGGACATCAGAAGTTTCACTGCGAAAATCTATTTTTTTTTTTCCCACATTTTCAAACTTTAAACCAGGTCAGTTTTGACTCGCAGGACGACACGAGGGTTAAGGGGTGAACACATCTGCACTTCCTTTAAAGATACCAAGTTTAACTGACCATGATTTAATGTTAAAGGGTAAATCTTCTGAATAGTTTTTATAGGCGCTGTAAATCAGTTACCATGTTCTACCTTCTCTATGACTCCTCAGCTTGATCGACTCGCTGAAGTTCTGGAGGACTCGCTTCCTGCTGCTGCCGGCCGGAGGGGCTCGGCGGGTGGCGGACGGGGAGGGCCACTGGGACGTTTACGGGGAGGGAGCCGGCACTGGGATGGGGGGCAACGGGGACTGGGTCTTACTGGACGGCTTCATTCGGTTCCTGGAGGGCCTCAACCGCATTCGGAGACGCCACCGATCTGACAGGATCATCAGGGTGAGGACCTCCGTAACGTTTCTGCACCAGGAACACCTCCAAGAGTTAAATCACGCTGAAATATATGCCTCTGTGTGTGTGTTTTTTATTTTTTACTTTGGCTCTCAGCCTCTCTTCAATTACTGTAAGAAATGTCAGATATCGCTGTCTTGTGTCTGTGCACTGGAAAAAATGGCCCTCTAAAAACAAGAAAAACTAACTTATTGCAAGGAACTTTTACCTTGAAATCACTGAAAAAATCTGCCAATAGAACAAGTGAAAAATGTCTTGGTAAGATTTCTTGAAGTAAGATATGATATTTAGAATACTGAGATCTTAAAATTAGCTGGAAAAACATATTTGAAGCTATATTTTACCAGGATTGTCAAGCTTAGGTGTCTTAAAATAAGCCAGACATGCTAAAAAATAGCAGTTGTTCACTCAAAAATCGATTTTTGCTTTCATGTAACCTCCTAATTTGAGATGTATTAAACTTATTTTGAGTTTTCTTGTAAAATTCAACTCAAAACAAGATCATTTCAAGATTGTTTGACTTAACAAGATATTTAAGATGCATTGTCTTAAAACAAGTCCCTCCATCTGCTGAAATGTCTCTTTTTAAGTGAATTTATCTTAAATCAAGTGGGATGAGACATTTAGACTAAAAATAAGACAAATAGACCTGGTAAGATTTGGAGTTTTTGCAGTGTGCTGATATTCATTGTTTTCTGAAGAGTAAAGGAGCATTTTTTTACATTACAACATTTCTGCTTTTGCTTAAGAATCTCAACACTTTTTAAAATACACTATTTAATAAAAAAATATGTAATTTCAATTGATGGATCTACAAATTAAGTCTCCAAAAAAAAGAAAAATGAAAGAAAGTCCTTTTCCTTTCCTCATCGAGCAGGTACCTGCTCGATGAGGAAAGGAAAAGGAAAAGGACTTTCTTTTCATTTTTGTGGCTAAGTATTTCCTAATAAAAAGTATTCTGTATGCTTTGTATCATATTAATGTAACATTCAAGTACCAGAAAGTATCACTAGCTGACCTCTATATTATTAATTTGTTTGGTAATGTGAGTCCTAAGATTGGAATGTTTATGATGACTTAATTTTTTTTCCAAATTTCAACATCACCCATGATCAGAAGCTATTTGAGTTACTTGTCAAGTCATTGTCAAAATGAGAATTAACAGGCTTTTATGTAACATAGTTTCAAATTTCAATGCACAGAAAACTTACTGAAAGTGGGTCAATTTTGAAAAACTTCTATCCTAAAGAGTATTTAATATATCAAGCTAAAATTTGACAAATGTCTTCATATATGTCCATATTTTATGCTGTAAAAATGTGATGATTTGAGATGGAATGGACGCTTGGTTATCTGTGTATCTCGTGTAGCAGAAAGGAACACCAATGAAAGGCCTGCAGGTCACCAGTCCTCTTCCTCCGTATCCCACCGAACCTTTACCGCCACCGCAAGGAAAGAAAGGCACATCGGCCTTATCGGCCCTGCTGGAGATGGAGCAGAACCAGAAGTGAGTGTTCCTCTGACGTTCTTCTCATTGGAGCCACCAGGTCATGTGATGTGGAATTAACACACTTCCTGGAGAGGTGTTTTTGTAATGGGGAACTTAGTTGGAAGTGATTGCTGGGACACAGATACAATTTGTTATTTTCCATATAAAATTTGATGTATTGCCCAAAAAATATCTGTCATGATTATCTGAACTTAATGAAAAGAACATGATCAAAACTGTTTCTGAATAAACTCATTTAATTATTGTTTAGCTAATTAGACCCAGACAAATTTTGAGTCATTTTGGATAATTTTCTTGTCATTTTCAACAGGTTTTATGTCAGTTTGGATAGTTTTGTGTCTTTCAGATAATTTTCAAGTCTTTTAGGACAAATTTTCCATAATTATGGATCATTTTCAAGTTATTCTGGACAATTTTTGAGTCATTTTGTACAATTTTCTTGTCATTTGGAACAAATTTTATGTCAGCTTGGATCTTTTCTCGTCATTTTGAATAATTTTTGTATCTTTGGGATAATTTTAGAGTCATTTAGGACAAATTTCATGTCATTCTGGACTAATTTTCAAGTCATTCTGGACGGGTCAATATATAATTGCGGGACTTTTTGTAACATAGTTGACGTTTTAGTGATATCCAGTCATTTTTTATTGTGTATAAGTGATTGTTTCTATAATAAATAATGATGGAATTTGGAAAGACATGATCATAATGAACATAAAATCATTAGTTTCTTTACTTTTAATAAAAATGTATGTTATAGATAGAAATCTGTTCTTTCTGCCTCCCTTCAGGACTCTAGAGGAGCAGCAGCAGCAGGTGAAGCCTTCAGCAGCTGTCAGTGACCCTTCAAGTGTCGCCTCAGCTTCCACATATGTAGACAGTCCTCGCAAGGTGAGTGTTTTTTCTGTTCTTCTGCTTCAGCTACTTGGCTTTTGCAGACACATCTCAATTTATTTTATCAGCAGCAGATACTTTGATCGCGTATTTCTCCTCTGCTGGTGCTTCGGTGCGGAGCTTTGGCTCTAGTTTCTCTCCCTTCATCTGCATTTCCTCCATGCCTCGTCTGTTTTCTGTTCCTGTTGCTGGGCTTTGGGTGTTTGATCCTGGGTTGTGTTCTTCCTGTATGCTGATAGGACGCTGCCTTTATTTTGGATTTTATACGTAGCCCTCGCTCCTCCTACATCTATCACTCTCAGGTCAGTAACAGGGTGTCCAGGCATCGCTGCAGCTGTGTGTTTTGGTGTTTTGGTGTGTGTCTGTGTTGTAGTAGTGCTGTAGCCCCTTTAATTCACCCTCCATGGCTGCATGAGCATGCTGTGCAGCAGTAACACTGTAGGAGTCACCTGGTTTTTTGTCACTTTTACTGAGTGTGTACTTTGTGCCTGCTGGTAGGTAGAAAAACTCTCACACCGGGATCACATTTAGCCTCTTTTATCTGTGCAAAAGACATGAAGCTTTTCAGGTTATTCAGGTTTTTCAGGTCAGTGGTTATGGGCCACATTTTACCTCAGGACTTACTAATGTACTGCACCAACAAAATGTTCAAACAGTAAAGTCAAGAGCCATACCTGTGCAAATGGTTTTAGTTCAATTTTAGTTCTTTCCACTGAATGACGAAACATAAAAAATGTCTTCATCAACTTTCTTTTAGCTGGTAAAATAGAACAAAACAAAACATTGCATTCTCTTTTTAGCTAGAGTCAGTGGTTTAAGTTCTAAAACAGTGTCTTGACTTCTAAAATCATTAATTTAACATCCTCAATAAAAGGCACTTTTGATATGATCATTGAAAAAGTTAATGTGTTTTTTTTCGCAGTTTTTCAGAAGTTAAATAAAAACACTAGCAGAGTCATTTTAAATTGCTTAATGCATAATTAAAAGCAACCTTCTGTGGTGTAACGACAGTGTTACATGCACATACAAATATAACACAACTACCACAGAAAGCACAACATTGTACTTTTGGCAAATGTATTCATATTTTTTGGCAAAAAATAGCATTGAATTGCATTAGATTAAATCGAGATTCATGATGTTGCTGTGGACCAGATTGATCAATATGAAAACATTATCAGATGGTATGATGGAACAGACCTTTTCTATGGTGGTTGAAGCCAGCGTTAGTGATCTAAATAATCCAAGGGCTCAAGCCAACCCAGCTACTTAGATAACTGGGCTGACAGCATTAGCAGCTTTGTTTAGCTAAGATTAAAGGCTAAAGAGGTTTATTTTCTGTGTCTGTGTACAGATTTCTGACATTGTTGCAGCTCTAGATAACCGGAGCTAACTGGATAAATATGGTAGGAATTACTGAGATTGTTGGCTCAAGAAAATGAGGCAGCACCAGCAGGAAAAGTGATATTATAGACATAAGTCATAATGAAAAGGGACCCTATGAAGTAAAACTGCAGTAGAGTGTAAATGGGAAAATGCCCATGTGGTTTACATAAAAATGCATCTACTGATAAAATCAGAAGTCTTATCTAACTTAAATTTGAACAGTCTTGACAAAAAGCACAAATTGAACAGACATCTCATTGAATTGTCGATTTGGTCATCTTGGTCTATCTAATCTATCTATCTAATCTATCTAACCTATCTATCAATCTATCTATCTATCTATCTATCTATCTGTCTGTCTGTCTGTCTGTCTGTCTGTCTGTCTATCTATCTATCTATCTATCTATCTATCTATCTATCATCTATCATCTATCTATCTATCTATCTATCATCTATCATCTATCTATCATCTATCTATCTATCTATCTACTGAAAAAGTGCCGCATTAGTAACTAATTTTTAGCATAACATCCCTACTGGTTTGTATTGAGGATGTAAACAGTTTGTTTATGTATTAAATATTATAATCCCTCATCTAAAGTGTGATCCCGGTGGAACTAACATGTACTTTATGACAACTGGACTCACTCAGATAAACAGCTGAGGACCACTTGTGTTTTGTTGCATGGTATCAGGACTGGGTTTGTTCACCACATGACAAAAGATGGGATTCCTCACATCCCACCAGTGGTATCTAAACATGCAGATGGCAGCTGGCTGGGACTTTACCAAAGTACAGGGCATCCATAAAGTCTCTTTACAGTTTTAAGAATTTATTACAACAGCAGTTGATAAGATATCTTAACCGCATTTGTTTTATTGTAATCAGTGATTGTCAAAGTTTTTTCTACCTCATTTAATACACCTCTATATGGGCACCATTAGTTGCAAGAACCACATCAAAACAGTACTCGATTTCTTGCCATATTTACTGTAGCATAGCCTCATCAATGGTGGCAATGGCATCAGAAATCGTTTGCTTCAAGTCAGTAATGTCCCGTTTCTTTGTTCCATACACGATATCTTTAACATAAGCCCATAGAAAGAAGTCTAAGGGAGTGATATCTGGTGAATGTGGAGGCCAAGGAATTGGTCCATCCCTTCCAATCCACCGGTCTAAGGAGTAGCTATTTTTAAGGGTTTCATTTAACCCTCCTGTTGTCCTCATTTATAGGCACCAAAAAATATTGTTTCCTTGTCTGAAAAAAATCCAAAAAATCAGCAAAAAAAATCCCCAAATTTCTGAGAATTTGCAAAACCTACAGGAAGAAAATTCCAATAATTCCTTAAAAGTTTATCTTAAAAGTTTTATTTAAAAAATCCCCCAAATTTGGCAAGAAAATTCTTGTAAATATTTTCAAAAAATGAGTAAAAATCTTCCAAAAAATCCTAAAAATATCTAGAAGAAGATTTTTACTCATTTTTTGAATTTTCTTGCCAAATTTGGGGGATTTTTATTTATAAAATTTTTAAGGGAAACTTTTATGGAATTATTGGAATTTTCTTCCTGAAGGTTTTGCAAATTTTCAGAATTTTGAGGAATTTTTTCGCTGAATTTGTGGATTTTTTTAAGACAGGAAAACAATATTTTTTGGTGCCCATAAATAAAGACAACAGGAGGGTTCAAAGTTTTATTTTTAAAAAATCCCCCAAAGAAAATTCTTGTAAATATTTTCAAAAAATGAGTAAAAATCTTCCAAAAAAATCCTGTAAATATCTAAAGTGATTCCATATATATCAGTGAAACTTCTAATATTTTGTTTAAGAACATTCACATAAAAATTAACCAAAATCCAGCGAAATTCGCTGGATTTTGATAGATTTTTTGGTGAATTTTCTGAAGAAACATTTTTCACATTTCTTTTTTTCCACCAAAAAATGTTCAAAGATTTCCCAAAAATATTGAAAATGTGGACATCAGAAGTTTCACTGTGAAAATATGTTTTTTTTGCCACATTTTCAAACTTTAAAACGGGTGAATTTGACTCGCAGGACGACACGAGGGTTAACAGTTCCTCTTTCACCACCAGGATACCTGAAACACACAATTTCAATTTGATTCCAAACTTTAATAAACACTGAATACAATAAAACAAATCTGGTTAAGATATCTTATCAACGGCTTTTGTAATAAATTCTTAAAATTGTAAAGAGACTTTATGGACACCCTGTATTTCCATGTTTATCAACTTTACACCTACCTTTACCTCATTACAGTGGGAAGTATTGTACTTTATTACTCCAGTATCTGAAGCCACATGGATGCTTTAATTTAACTCTGGTTAGATTCTGTCCTGTAGCTCAGCTGGGAATGATATGATGGAAATGATCGCCTACGCTGAATGGCATGGCACTGATTGATCGATTGTCACAGAAACATGATATTGCAGCACCTGGGTTCCAGCTTTAATGCAGAACAGCATTTTTTTCTTCGCTGTAACTTTAATCTGTCCAACGCTGCTGCCGATGAGGAATTTGTTTTTCTATAGGACTAAAAATTGCTTTACAACCTCACAGAAGCAATGTGGCTTTCAGCAACAATTTTCTTTAATAGAGCTAAACCATAGGGGGGATACTGGGAACAGTTTTGTTTGATTTTTTCATA
Source organism: Amphiprion ocellaris (assembly GCF_022539595.1). Classification (NCBI taxonomy): domain Eukaryota; kingdom Metazoa; phylum Chordata; class Actinopteri; family Pomacentridae; genus Amphiprion; species Amphiprion ocellaris. The sequence continues at coordinate 3,284,251 of NC_072775.1, forward strand.
GTTTGGAGTAGCAGCTACTCAACTTCAGGATGGAGATGATTTATTTCTTTTTTTCACCTCCACTGTGTTGGTTTTGCAGCAAAAACTTCCACGTGTGACAGCTGAAACCATCTGCACAGCTGGATACCACTGGATTTAAGTGGCAAAATAGTCTTTTTTTTTTAAATATGGCGATTCCTTTAAACACAACGGCTGAAGCAGCACATTTACTGACGTATTTCTAACTGTGTAGCTGCCGACTGAAACCAGTGAAGCTGCTGATAATAAAGGAGCTCAACCTGGAGTTACAACCGGAGCAGCAGCTCAGCCTGCAGCAGAGAATACAGCAAACCCAGCAGAAACCAGGTGAGCTTTATGTACAGCAAGCACATGAAAATGCTTAGACATTTATTCTAAGGTTAATGCTGTAAATGTGCCATAGTGCAGGTAAACAGTCTGTGGAATATTCTGAGTTTGTCTTTGACCATTTAAGACCTACCATTGTGCACCCGCCAGGACATATATTATTATATTTTTACATGCTGTAGTGCAATTTTTGGAGTATTTTTGTTTTCTTTACATTAATATAACCCTTATATCCCAAGTTTTAATAATATGTATTGACTTATGCCTTAACTACTACAATAAATTGCTTAAAAGTGCAATAAACCTTTAAAAAAATCGTTTTTTCACATATATTTCAAAATACAGAAATTGCATAGCTGTATCCCTCAAATTAGTAAATTTGAAGTTTATGAAGATTTTTGTCATGTGCGCTTTACTGTGTATCTTTGCAAACCCATCACTGCATTGAAAAAGTGCTCTGAGACCTGGTGAATGTGTGAAATGTTAGTGGAACTCCCCAGATTTTAAAAGCAAGAAGAATGATGGATCTGTCTGATCGGGTTTCAAATCTACCACCAATCAAAATTGAATATTCAATCACAGCGCCGGCGCTACGTTGTGCTCTAAAGGGTTGAATGTTACTTAATTAGCATGAGCAGTAAACACAGAGGCTTCTATTGACCTGGTGTGATGAAGTGTGTCTCGAGTTCTTGCAGGTTTTACAGTGCTATAACGTGATAGAAGAGCTGATGAATAAATGATCAGCTATGGTTTGACACTGATCTGTTCACAGCAGTCAGTCTGCAGCAGGAGTCCTCTCTCTGTCCTCTTCCTCGACACTCCTAGAGATCCTGGAGGCCATCAAACATCCCACGTAAGATTTATGTATTTGTATGAGTGTGTTTAGTCCTGAAATACTGGGAATAAAATGTGCCATGCTGAATTATAGTGCGAGGCAGGAAAAGTGTACACATCATCTCAGAAATGCTTACATTTATTGATTCAATGCCAGTTAATCTACACAAAGAAAATATTGCGGCGACATGCAGCCTGATTAAGCAGTTTGAACACATTTTATATTCATTGAAACATCTTCTGTAAAGGTTTTGTGTATTTAATACAGAACTTTTTTTTGCAAATTTGCTAGTGATGCTAATATACTAACACTTCTCCAACTCCTAACTCTGTAAAATCTCAACAAACAAATATGAAATGTGTAATTTTTCAATTCGATGTGACTTAGACTTGCTGAGAATGTTGTTTTCTCCATCTTGAATAAAGTTCATCAAAATAAAATGCAACTCATAACTGCAAAACTTGCCTAAGAATCAATACACCACCAACAGGAAAAGCAGTTTTCAACCCCCAATTTAAAAGAAGTGTAGTTCTAAACCTTAGTGCCAGTCGTCCCACAGATCAGAGTGTTTAGGTTCATCTTCCAAGCTTCTGCCTTATGGATTATAAATTGTGTTATTTTGTGTTTCCAAACAGTTTTTTAATAGCAGTGTGTTCCGCTATCACAGGACGGGTGTCCAGCTGCTCCCAGAGCAGAAAGGTCTTCCACTCAACTGCTTCATCAGTGCAGAGGTTGTTCATTGGCTGGTTAATAACGTGGAGGGCGTGGCCACTCAGGGGATGGCTGTGGACATCATGCAGGTAGGAGTCATGTGACCCCACTTTGAATGTTTTTATTTAGCTCATGTGAGGGGAAAAAAGCTACCAAAACAAATCAAAATATTCAAAACAACAACAAAACAAAATACAAAACAAACAAACAACACATCCGAAAAGGAAAAGGACGAAGCATGAGCTTGTTTCCTCCTCCATCAGTCAGTCAGTGCCCCTCTCCCACAGTTATTTATGTACATATTTACAAATAAAATATAAAATAGATCATATGAATAAACACATATTAAATAATCACTGATATACCGTGTCAAGCCCCTCCTCCTCCCTGTACCTCGTGAAAACTACTTTTCCTGCTTTTTAAACTGCCTAGTGCTTGGATTTTGCTTGATCTCCACCTCCAATCCATTCCACAACCTCACTGCACATATTGAGATACAAAAGGACTTTAATGTTGTAGGAAATCTACCCGGTTTGAATTTTAACTCCCCCCTCCAGTAATAACCCCCATCTCTGTTAAAAAACAAGTTCTGAATATCTACAGGAAGTTAGTTGTTTATTGCTTTGTACATGATTTGTTCTGTTTGAAAATGAAGCAGGTCAGTGAATTTTTGTGGTTTTGATTTGAAGAAGAGTGAATTTGTGTGATCTACTTTGTGTTGCTACTTTACACCTCTGCTCTGCTGCAATTCACAGGCAGAAATACAGTTTTTGAAAATTAGTGTCTGACTTTTTGGTAGTGTTAAGACTGCGTGTTTTTGGTTTGTGTAGAAAATGCTGGATGAAGGTGTGGTGGCCCACGCTTCAGGAGACGCCATGAGAACCTTCGTCTACGGCTTCTACTTCTACAGGATAGTAGGAGAGAAGGACGGTGAATGAGCTTCAGATGGCCCAGAGGCTGCAGATGTTTTATCTCTGTTTATCCTGATGTTCACACACTGAGTGTATATTTAATGTCAGATGAATAGAACACGTCTCCTCTGCAGGTCTGACCTCTCAGCTCCCCTCCACGGCGGCCGGAGGCTGGTCAGCTGCAGCTCTGGAGGACTTCGCTCTGTTCCAGAGGAAGTGGTTCGAGGTGGCCTTCGTGCTGGAGGAGCGGCGACCCTGCGACCTCCCGGCCTTCCTGCTGCCCTGGCTGCCCAGCCGGCCGGCCTCCTACGCAAGTAGGCACAGCTCCTTCAGCCGCAGCTTTGGAGGACGCAGCCAGGCGGCCGCTCTGCTAGGTACACCCAGCCCCATCCTCCCAGCCAGCCATCCTCCCAGCCAGCCAGCCAGCCAGCCAGCCATCCAGCCAGCCATCCAGCCAGCCAGCCAGCCAGCCAGCCAGCCAGCCAGCCAGCCAGCCAGCCAGCCAGCCACGTCCTCATCCAGCCTGATGCACATCACACCTCTGGCCACGTCACGGATCATCTGAGTCTGGGTTTCAGTGTCACACAGGGCAGAGAGGGTGCACTTGTGGAGGCAAAATCTTTTTGTTTAATAACTCAGAAGAACCCAAGTTGTCTTTCGTTCTTTTATTCAGAGCTCTGAAGCTACAGGCCACACAGAGTGCAAAGCAAAGCAGTGTGAGAGAGTACAAGGAGTAGAAAGTGAGAGCTGCCTCGATCCTGAACCAGGGCTCATGGCCTGACTGACTTCTCTAAAGCAGTGACTTTTTGGCTAAACAGCAGGAAACATCTTTCTTACTAATACTGTCTGTGACATTTGAAGACAGAGAAGTATACATGTGAGATCTGCATGACTTACAGAGACAGTATTTTTACACTGGCATAAGTAGAAATGAGCACAATCAATACCATATGTGTTAGAAGTTCTAATTCATCAGTTATTTTCCATTACACACTTGTTTAACGGGTCTTGATCAGATTTAATAGAAACCCTACATTCAACCAGAAATCCCAGTCGGTCCTGCTGCTGCCTCTGTTGGTTTTCTGGTCTGTAGACCAGGATCTGCTCATTCCACGACTCAGGAATGTGCTGAGCATCCTCAAGTGAACCCTCCAGCTTCCATACAACGTTCCTCCACATCCATCTGTGGCTCATTGTTTTCAGTTTGGACCAATTCTCAACCAAATTACCCGAATTTTATAAAGGAGCGAACAACACACTGCATCCAGTTTTCAATTAGGGACGATTTAGACGCTGGTTTTGTCTGGAAATGTAGATCAGCAATAAATAGCCAGCTGAGCTGCACTAATATAGTAAACAGATAGACAGTAAATAGTAGAAAGTAGATGTTATAAAGAAAAACACACTGAAGTAGAATTAAATGCAATAAATTTAATACAAACTGACCAGTGTAATTGTTAAGTAGACAAACTGCAAAATTACTGATGCTAAAGTTTGCACAAATGTTCTTCTTTACCCTGAGATGAACCAGCTCAGGTCAGCTTTAGCACTTCATTAAATGCTTTAATTAGATTAAATTAGTTTCTATGACAAAATTAGCCAATAAACATGAAGAGGATTTAAAACAAATTAATAAATGCCAGAACCATAAAACATAAAGCTTCAGTTAACCAGGTGCTTTTAGATTCCACTTATATTTGATTTTAAATAGTTTTTAGACAAAGTCAGGAGGAACCACAAAGACATGAAAGTGTTTGGCTGAGATTTTTAATCACCTTAGAAGTTCATCTATGATTAGAGACGATTGTTTTTGTTGATCTTTGTTAGCTGAGTTTGATCTTGTTGGTTTGGAGCTCTGATAAATCTCCTCCCTTCATTCACTGGAGATTAATGGAAGGTATAAAACCAAAAGAAAGAAAATCACGCTGCTTTCACTCCAAATTGTGTTTTTACACACAAATGAAAAAAAGCCACTCAAATATTCCCAAAAACACCAACAAATCCCCAGATTTTAACACAAAGTTGTGTATAAACTGAAAATAAGGAGCCTCACGTGAACACAAACACCTCAGATATAACAAACTGCTCTCCATCCCAGCTTCAGTTCCAATAAATTCGTCACTTTCCATCCTTTCATGACTTCATCTTTGCCCATCATCTCCTGTGTGACCCTCAGATTCAGGACTCAGAATCCTCACAGTGGTCTGTAGATGTGCATCAAACAGCTGGTGGTGTGTTGTTCAGTGCATGCAGAGTGTTTGTAGTTTAATTCATCAGCCTGTTCAGACACATCGCTGATGGATGGGATCAGATTCTTCCACCTCCAGTCAGTGCATGCTGTGTGGTTAGTGTGTATCTGATCAGTAGTGGTAGTGATAGTGTTGGTGTGGTGTTTCAGTGCATGCTGTGGTGGTCGTGGCTGTGGGTCGGTGGTGCTGTGGTGTGTAAACCTGCCGCTCTCCTCCTCATGTTTCAGCGTAAAACACTTTGACAGCTCAGCGGGTTGTGACGGTGTTTCTGCTTCAGCTTGGTTCTCGCTTCATGCAGCCGTTCATCACCTCTGACCTCAGAGCATCAGCAAAACGCTTCCATCTTTAAAGTAACGACTCATTAATGCTCTCAAATGTTTGCTGTCTGGCCTCTCAACTGCTTTTCTGGAAATATTATTCATGCTCTGCTAAAGTAAGACGCTGATTGTACTGATAGAATTGGTTAGAACAGCAAAGCTCTCCTTGTTATAATGCAGGTATTTATTTAACCCTCGTGTCGTCCTGCAGGTCAAAATTGACCCGTTTTAAAGTCTGAAAATGTGGGGAAAAAAATCTATATTTTCACAGTGAAACTTCTGATGTCCACATTTTCAACATTTCTGGGAAATCTTTGAACATTTTTTGGTGGAAAAAAAATGTTAAAAATGCTTCTTAAGAACATTCACATAAAAATCAACCAAAATCCAGTGGATTTTGGTTGATTTTTATGTGAATGTTCTTAAAGAAAATATTAGAAGTTTTACTGATATATATGGAATCACTTTAGATATTTTTAGGATTTTTTTGGAAGAGTTTTATTCATTTTTTGAAAATATTTACAAGAATTTTCTTGCCAAATTTGGGGGATTTTTTAAAAAATAAAACTTTTTAGGGAAACTTTTAAGGAATTATTGGAATTTTCTTCCTGAAGGTTTTGCAAATTTTCAGAAATTTGGGGAATTTTTTTGCTGAATTTTTGTATTCTTTTCAGACACGGAAACAATATTTTTGGTGCCTGTAAATGAGGACAACAGGAGGGTTAAAGGAAACATAATTATTCATTTCTATGACTTCAAATTCTGGTAACAATAGGTGCCTGATACGCTGTATATTCTTTACCATAAGCACATAATATTCAGCTTTATAACTGCGATCCCATAGTTTTTTAAAGTTTTGACTAAGATAATAATTTTGGAGCTGAAAGAGCTTTTAAAATACAAAAAGAAAAATTGAATTGTAAATGTAAAGTACTTATAAAACACAACACAAAAGCAAATAAATATAAATTAAGCAAGCAATGTAAGCTGTAAAATCTATAATATATGGATATATGGTACTCATGTATAAAATGCATTATTATGAAAGTTTTTAAATTTCTTTGTAGGTAAGTGTTTTTTTTTTACTTTATTAGTAAAGTCTAAGAATAAAATAGAATAGGTTTTTATTGTCACTGTTACAAAAAACAATGAAAGTCATTTTGTCTCTCTCTGTATTAGCAGCATTCAAAGATAAATTATATAAAGCAATATTAAACACAGATTAAATAATATATACAGACCAAATATATACAAAAGAGCAAATATGGACCAGAGATATGAACTTTCTATACAACCATAAATATTGCACTTGTAAAAACTCAACGCTCCTCGTTGGAAAATCGAACCCCGGTCTTCCAGTGACAGGCAGAGATACTGTCCACTGTACTAACGAGGACTGTAGCTCAGATGTGAAGAGCTTTAACGGTTCAACAAACATCTCAACATCTCTGAGTCAGTGTTCTAAACTCTGAGCCTTCACTCCTCCGACTGGCAGCCCGTCATTTCCTCCGCCTCTCTTGCATTTGCTTCCTGCCTCCCATCATCCTTTCTGTCCACCTCCTTCTGTCCACCTGTCCTGCAGCCGCCACGGTTCCAGAACAGAAGACCGTCACTCTGGACGTGGACGTCAACAACCGCAGCGACAGAACCGAATGGTGCAGCTGTTATTATCACGGAAACTTCTCCCTCAACGCCGCCTTCGAGATCAAACTGCACTGGATGGCTGTTACTGCTGCAGTGCTCTTTGAGATGGTAACCGACGTCCACCTCAACGTCTGTTGGTTAACTAGAAATACATCTAAACACGACTTACAACTCCTACTGCCAACCACCATCTCGCTGAGTTCCAACAGTTTCTTTCTGCACAAAGTTCTCACAAAAGACAAAAGGAAGAAAAAGTAGTAAAATCTCTCGAACAAGACGGACAAAATTCATGTGAGATTTTCACATGAAGAGAAAAGAGAAAACACGTTAGATCCGTTTGCTAAAAAGAACATCATACCATCTGCATAGAGAGATACTTTACATTCAGGATCATTGATAATTAACCGTTTGTTTTGTACTTTTATACAGAATGCTAGAGGTTTAATAATCAGTGCAAACAACATTAAAAATTTTTTCTCTTCCTCTTTCTTATTACAGCTGTAAATGATCAGCAGACTGATCAATTAAATCTTTTCAAAAATGGCGAACAGTGTCATTGCAACAAACGACTCATGAAAGACAGACACTTTACAAAAGAAGAACTACATTGGAAGTACAGTATATTGGCTGTGTGGCAGACAGTAACAGGAAATAATGAGGAAACGAAACATGGATTCTTATCAGCACATGACACAGTTGTACCAATGGTGTCACAATATTCCACTGACCTACAGGTGGCAGTAGCGTGCCAACAGGGGGGAAGACACTGGCTTTGCAAGTGTGAGTTTCAGATAAAACCTAATGACTAGAGTCAAGAATATAAACTGAAAAATTATTTTATTCTGTTAGCTTTAATCAAAAAAAAAAGATGTAGAGGTATGTAGGACTTCACTACCACAACATAAAAAGAGCTGCATGAGTCAAACACTCCACAAGGAACCTTTAACATTTGCATCAGTTTTACTCCAGTCTTTCAAGCTGTATTCTCTAAAGTTTGGAAACTTCAGTCTCTTCAGTTTGGACAATTGTACGTTTAAAAATGCCCTCTAACTTCATCATGCAATGCTCCACCAATCAGCAAAAAGCACCACTTAGTGCTTGATCCTTAACTGTATGGACTGACATGGAGGAATAGTAGATGCTTTTCCAGTCAGTTGGAGTCCACCTGGAAGAATCTGTTGCATACGACCGCAGTAGATCATATCTGCATGTTCTGATACACAGTACTACCAAGTATGCACATTGTTACCCTTGTAGCAGAGATATTAGCAAGAGTACATTTTGACATTTTGTAAACAGGATGTTTGGTTGGTTGGTTGGTTGGTTTTTGGTTGGTTGGTAGGTAGGAAGTTACTAACAGTAGGATGGGAGGAACAGATCTACATGGAGTTCAGGTTTCTCTTCGAACTGCCAGTTTTAACGTATTTTCCCCGTCAGGTTCAAGGCTGGCACAGGAAAGCAGCCTCCTGTGGTTTCCTGTTGGTTCCTGTGCTGGAGGTTCCTTTCGCTCTGACGTCTTACCTCTACGGAGATCCGCTCAGAGCTCAGCTGTTCATCCCTCTCAACATCCACTGTCTGCTCAAAAACAGCAGCGACAACCTGTTTGAAGGTACAGATGCCTTCTGACTCACCGCTGCCTTATTGTGTGTTTCAGCCTCAACATCTGTCTATTTCCATGTCTTCAAACAGGTTTTGAACCAGAGACGTACTGGGACAGGATGCAGCTCTTTCAGGAGGCCATACTGTACAGGTAGTTGCTTTGTCTCCTGAGCTTTAACCCTCCTGTTGTCCTCATTTACAGGCACCAAAAAATATTGTTTCCTTGTCTGAAAAAAATCCAAAAATTCAGCAAAAAAATCCCCAAATTTATAAAAACTTTCAAAATCTTCACGTAGAAATTTCCAAAAATTCCTTAAAAGTTACCCTTAAAAGTTTTATTTAAAAAAAAAAAAAAAAATCCCCAAATTTGGGAAGAAATAAAAATTTAAAAATATATGAATTGTAAATATTTTCCAAAGATGAATAAAAATCTTCCCAAAAAATCCAAAAAATATCTAAAGTGATTACATTCATATCAGTAAAAGTTCTGATATTTTCTTTAAGAACATTCGGAAAAAAATCAACCAAAATCCAGATTTTTTGTGAATGTTCTTAAAGAAACATTTTTTTTGAACATTCTTTTTTTCCACCAAAAATGTTAAAAAAATTTCCTGAAAATGTGGACGTTTTCACTGTGAAAATATATTCTTTCCCACATTTTCAAACTTTAAAACGGGTCAGTTTTGACCCACAGGACAACACGAGGGTTAAAGTTATTTTGAGTTTTCTTGTAAAATTCAACTCAAAACAAGATCATTTCAAGATTGTTTGACTTAACAAGATATTTAAGATGCATTGTCTTAAAACAAGTCCCTCCATCTGCTGAAATGTCTCTTGTTAAGTGAATTTATCTTAAATCGAGACATTTTGACTAAAAATAAGACAAATAGACTTGGTAAGACTTTGAGTTTTTGCTGTGCAATGAAAAGTGTAGATTCAGTCTAATATTTACATGTCTATAAAATGAGATGTAGTACTTCAAATACATCTATCTCTGTCCTCAAACTGATCAGTCACACTCCATAGTTGTCCTGAAATGTAAAGTTTGAAATGAAATACAGAATTCTGACCAAATATTTTGTCTCTCTGTTGCTCTTTCTACCAGATTCGGCTTTGTGCATGACAAGTTTTCTGCCTCTACGTTTAATTTCCCTTCTGAGAACAAGCCTCAGTACATCCACGTAACAGGTTGGTCACACCACAGCATCAAACACTGAGTGCTGCTGTTCTGGTTTTCTGGAAGTTGATGAACTTCACTGTGTTTTGTCAAAGACCTTACAAGTTTCACCATTCGGCAGTCATTTTGGTTACACCTCTGGGCTAAATGAAGTGATTTAAATTAAATTTCAATGGTCAGTGAGACTAAAAACTACATGTTTAGAATCACCTGTTGAATCTTCTAAATGCTGCTAAAAGCTGTGGTCATTTTGACCTAAAATAAGGTTTAAAAAGTATTTTCCAACACATTAACGGTTTGACACACCTCACTCAGGTCAGTGCAACAACAGGTCTGGATTGATGTTTCCTAGTTCTGCTGTTCCAAAGCAGATGATTGGCTTTTTGGTGGAAAAAGGCGGAACGTGTCAAACAACCACCATCTTTGGTGTTACCTACTTTATAAAGTCATGGAAAAAATTATTAGACCACCCTTGTTTTCTTCAATTTCTTGTTCATTTTAACGCCTGGTACCACTAAAGGTATATTACCTGAAGAATACAATGAACACGAAATAAAATGTAGCTGATTCCATCATACTTTATGTCCTATTTGACATGCTTCAGCTTCATTCTATTCCCAGGGTCTGTAAGAGGACATTTCATGTCATCAGCAGCACATACAAAGACCTAGAGTGGTTTCCTGCTGACATTCAAGCCGTAGCACAACTCACAAGTTGTCAGCTCTCACATAATGCCTAAAACTAAAGAAATATGTGAAGCCACAAAGGCAGCCATCATGAGTGAGAGACAGGTAGTGAAAAAACTGAAGATCTCCAAGACAGCTGTTCATTCCACCAAGAAAAAACAAGCCCAACATGGTTCTACCAAACTGCTAGCTGGTCAGGAAACGTCTTTCTACCACCAGATGACCGTCGCTCATCCATTCCTGTGTCAGGAATCGTCCTCAGACCTCCAGGGACCTTAAAATTTAGTGAACACTGTGGAGAAATGGGACTTGTTCAGCAAGGACAGTTGGAAAGTGACTTGTTGAAGCTGGTCTGAAGTCCCACAGGGCAGGAAGAAGCCCTTCATCAAGGAAAGGCAGAGGAAAGACAGTTACTCTTTGCTGGGATCACAAGGATTGGACTGTTGATGATTGGACTAAGGTTCTCTTCAGGGATGAGTCCAGTTTTCAGTTGATGTCCACTCCAGTCAGCTTACTGGTTAGGAGGAAGCCTGGAGAAGCTACAAACCAGACTGTCTGCCCCTACAGTACAAACATGGAGGTGGATCAGTGACCATCTGGGGTAGTTTCAGTCTGGATGGAACAGGGAGAATGAACCAGGTCATGTTTGGAGCTACTCTTGAAAACAGTCTTCTTCCATCAGCTGGAAAACTCTTTCCTGCCTCCAATGATTGGATTTTCCAACAAGACAAGGTCAGTTAAAGCCTGGATGGAGAAACAGAACATTGGAACCATGCCTTGGCTGCTCAATCACCAGATCTAAATCCAACTGAAAACCTGTGGAAAATCATCAAACACTAAATGGAGAAACACAAGCCCAAAAACAAAGCAGATTAGTTAGAATGAGTGCAACAGGAATGGGCTGCTGTGACAGCAGAACAATGTCAGAAGCTGGTGGAGAGCATCCAAGATGCATGGATGCAGTCATCAGAAACAATGGTTATGAATCAGTACTAACTCCCGTGTGGATCATGGGACTAAAACAGACAGAAAAGAAAACATGGAATCCTAAAAGCTGTTTGTGGCAGAACAATGCCATAGATATTGATGGAAGAACTGAAGTGATTTTGGTTAATATCAAGAAAATCATGGAAAATGTGTGATATCAGCTCTGAAATTAAACTCTTATGAGCTATTTTTGTTATTATCATTGTATTTGTCCAAACAAATGTACATTTAGTTGTACCAGACATTGAAATGAACAAGAAGTTGAAGAAAACAAGGGCGGTCTAATCATTTTTTCCATGACTGTATAATGAGTCTCTCTGTTTCTGTTTCCATCAGGTACCGTGTTCTTGCAGCTGCCGTACTCTAAGAGGAAATACTCGAGTGGTCAGCAGCGTCGCCGTAGAAACTCCACCACCTCCAACAGCCAGGGTCCGTTTGGAGGCGAGGAGCGGGTCGGCTACTACTGGGCCTACAACACCATGCTGACCAAAGCCTGGAGGACCGGAGTGCTGGGAGACGAGAGGCTGGCCGACCGCCTGCTGAGAGACTTCACTGACTTCTGCAGCAACAAGGACAACAGACTGCTGAACTTCTGGGACAGCTGCCAGGAGAAGATGAATGCCAGCGCCCCCTAACAGGAGAATAGAGGACTGCAGGAAGACTTAGAAGAAGAAGAAACGAGGACTGTAAAGATTCTGAAGAGGATTTTTAACTTATTTTCATCCTGCAGCATGTTGAACAGTATTTATGCTCTTCTGAAGCACTAGACTTGTCACACTGGACTCTGTAAGGAGCAGTTCTAATAACATCTGGTGAGATAAGTGTTCAAATTACATGCTGCTGATCTGTATGAAACCTCAGAACTGACTGAAGGTTGTAACGGAAACTGGACACATCCAGAAGTTACTTAAATAAATAAAAAAGTATCAATAAAAGCTACAAAGCTGTGATGTTTTCTTTAACTTCAACTCATTCAAACTGAATTTAGTTCACTATTTAGATTTTTTGTTCTTTAGTTCCACTCATTAGTTTTACTGACTTTTTTTTGCTCTGGGCGTGTATTTGATCATTTATTTATTCCCTATTTTCACCCAACAGTTTGTGCTCATCACCATGTTTCCCATTTTTCTAACACTTCTTGACCTTTTGTCATGCAACCTTTTATTTCTTATATCAGTTCCCAATTTCTTCTCCAAACATCTCGGTAAAAACCTGCACTTCCAGTCAGTTCAGATGGCTTACTATACATAGTATACATTCGGTAAGGTGAAGAGAAACCAAACCATAACAACAAACTGAGAATGCAATTCTTCCTAAACAGTTTAGTCACATAAATGCTGAAAATCCAACGTCCTCAGTACAAAAGCTCTGGTTGAAAGTCATGAAGTGTCACAGAAGTCTTTGTCATGGTGCCCGTTGCTGCAGTAGCTAAACCCTCATAAAACTCTCTGCTTGCCAACACAGATTTGCAAATTGTACAAGTGACCAACTCCTCTGGTTGCTGCAGTATTAAACAGTAAGAACAACCAGCTAATCTACGGTACATTTTCTGACATGCAGGTTTAATTATTAACGGCAAATAATAGTTAAACCGTTAACCATTAGCATCCCTACTCATGTTGTTCAGCTTAATGTCAGTCACTGAAACCAACCTTTTAGGTCAACATTCAAAGATTTAAGGTGGAATATTCCTTTAAACCAACCTAAATTTCATGTTTTGATCATTATCAAGTGAGAAACCTCAATCCAGACTCGTCATAATGATGTTTGAGATTTATGCTGCTGTTATTTGTTTAGTCCAGACTAAATGACAGAAATCCACAATTTTATTTCAGGACTCGGTTATTAAATGTCAAAACAATCCATGTGACTAAAAACTCAACAGCTTTACAAACTCTAAGATTAAACTCTCCACAAGGATCCAAAATAAGTTGGACTTCTACATGAGAGCTTTAATTATTCTTCATCTACGTCCTGAATAGTTTGGTCAATAAAAAAGACAAAAACTAATATTTTCAGCTGAACTAAAGACAGACTTTGTGATTTTTCTGCTCTCATGTTGTGTTGTTGTAAACTTACTCTTTCAAATAAATATCCTCCTAACCCCCTGGAAACCAGCGTTTGTCCTGTTTTTGTGTTGTTCCTCGGCGACCCTAGACAGCTGGGTCCTAATGTTTTTTGAGCAACACACCATACTATGACATTTTTACAATGATGGTTCTACTATGGAACCAGTTTGACATGTTCAGGTGTTCTTTGTGTGAAAACTCAGAGATTTCAGGTATCAGAAGGTGGTTTTCAACTTTCTTTATTAACTTTCTGCTTCAACTTTAAACTAAATTTCCTTCACTAAGCCAGCCCTCTGGACTTCCAGGAAGCTGTGTTCCTATTGGCTGTCCAGGTGGCTGCTTGGTGTTATCAGGAACACCTGAGCAGCTCAGTCTCTTCCTGCTTTATTTAGCTGCAGACAAACATTTCCTCTGTTTCTATTCACCAGTGAACTGGGTTTGGTTCCATTGCTTTAGTGTGTTCTTTAGGCGTTGGTTTGCAGCTTCCAGCAGTAAAATCATCTTTAATGTGTTTCTTGGTGTGTTTTAGGGCTTTGTACTGGATAGTTGTCTTGATAAATGTGGTTCTTTAGCCACAGTTACCACATGGTGCTACTGTGTGCAGTGATTAGTGGATTTGGTGCAGCTGAGTTGTGTCTTTATCTTGGCTGTAGTGAGTCTTCAGAGGTTTTTGGTCAGACACATTCTGTATTCTTGTTTGAGAACCAGCGTTGGTTGTCCAGAAGGTAAGAGTTCCTGTCCTGATCCTCTGTTCTCAGAGGTTCTCTGGTAGGCTGCAGGAGACTTTAGCATTTGGGTTGTGCTAGTTTGGTTTTTGTATGGTTTCATTTGGACGACAATCTTGAGGCTCCTCCATGTGGTTTAGTGAGGTTTTCTGGAACAGTTCTACAAAGCAACCTGCAGCAGAAGAGACTTTGAGAGTTTTTAGGAAGTTCTGGAGACCAGACTTTAGAGCAGCAGAAACATTTGTCAGCAGTTGGAGCAGGAGAAGGTGAACTTCAGAGTAGAAATGAGACAGAAACCTTCTTGACCCGTGTGGTGAGGTCCTGTACCAAGAGTTTGAGCAGGTTGTGAAGAATCTGTAGTTCTTTGGTCTGAAAGCACAAGAAGAGTCGACTCATTAAAGAAGAAAACAGGAGATATTGTTGGTTCTTCTGTCGCTCTGCAGTTTCCTTAGACTGAATATCAAGTTCATATTTTAAATGATTTCCCATGTGAGCCCAAGAAGACTTCAATAAACTCCCTCCATCCCCTGGACACAACATATTTTATTATGATGTTAAATCTTTTTTTTTTTAAATGTTTTTGAGTTTTAATCATAGTTTTTTCTCTTTGCTTGTTTAGTTTTGTCATCTGTGTAAAAGGTGCTAAACAAATAAAGTTGAATTGATAAACTGAATAATTGACTAACTCATGATTGTGACAACAGAAGTATTTTCATTGTGATTTAAGGGTTTATTTCATTTTGAAGGTTGGGGTTAAAATCTTGACAGAAAAAAAGATTAAAGAAATAAACTACATAACAAAAAGCAATTAAATCAAAGGAAAAAAATGTAATGCAATAAAACTTTAAAAAGTTTTATTAAAAAGATTTAAGAAATTTAAGATGTAATTTTCTAATTAAACATTAAAGTTTTTTAATTAAATGTTTTGTCTTTTTAAAGGTTTAATAATCTAATTAAATGTTTTGCATTTTTTAAAATGTTTAATATTCTTCTTGTTAAAATAAAATGAAACATTAAATATGTTTCATTTTATTAAGCAGACAAAATATTGAATTAGATAATTAAACACGATACAAAACATGTAAGTATGAAATTAAACAAAATTTTTTAAAATAACATTATTAAAAATTACAGAGAAAATATTTCAGATAATTACACATTTAAAAAAAATACTTTTTAAACAAGAATAATATTAAACATCTAAAAAAAATACAAAACATTTAATTAGATTATTAAACCTTTAAAAAGACAAAACATTTAATTAAAAAATTTAATGTTTAATTAGAAAATTTAATCTTAAAGACAATAAAACTTCAAATAGGAATTAAACAGAAAATACAATGAATCATTTAAAAACAAAATTAAACATTAAAAGTGGTAAAAACATTTCACAAAGATTTAACGAAAAATTAAATATTGGGAAAGAAAAAAAATTTCAAACACGATAAAATATTTGAAAAAACAATTAAACATTTAAAAGACAAAACATTTCGAAATCAAATCAGACATTAGAAAAGAATAAAAGGTGAGAAAAGAGCAAAACTAAACGTTTAAGAAGAATCAAACTAAAGACAAAACATTTGAAAAGACACCAGTTAAACTTTAGAAGATCAAATTAAACAGAAGAGACAATAAAACAATCAAAAAGAGCAACAACAGATAAAGATCGTAAAGTGTTTTCTAGTCTGAAATGAAAACATCAAGTTGTTTCTTCAAACATTTCCTCTTTCTATGTTCTTGGTTTGATTGTGGACAGATTTACTAAGAACTAATTTCAGAAAACTGCTTTCCAGATAAAGTCTACTAGTAGTTGAAGGCATTTATCAAACTAATGTTACCTTCTGATCTCCACAAACTTTACTCTTCAGTGAAGAGAATCAAAGTTTGTTCAGTATTTCTAAAAAACCCACAGGTGAAGGTCTGAGAAGAACTCAGATGGATGATCTAAATGTGAAATCAAGACTCATGGTCACAAGTTTTAAGGCTTCTGTTAACCAGAAAGTTCAAACTAACAGAGAAGTACTGAGAAACTTTTAAAATTTCAGTCCTCAGACTGTCTAAAGGTTCAAACTAACAGAGAACTACTCAGGAACTTAGAAGATATCAGTCCTTGGACTGTCTGAAGGTTCAAACTAACAGAGAACTGCTCAAGAACTTAGAAGATATCAATCCTTGGACTGTCTGAAGGTTCAAACTAACAGAGAACTACTCAGGAACTTAGAAGATATCAGTCCTTGGACTGTCTGAAGGTTCAATCTAACAGAGAACTACTGTGGGACTTAGAAAATTTCAGCCCTCAGACTGTGTGAAAGCTCAGGTCCTGAGGACTCGGGAGGTGTGGAGGCTTTGGAAAGTCTTGGAACTGAGGGTTCCACCCTCCAGCACAAAGGCTGAAGTCCAACCTCCTGAGAAAAACGGTCGAGTCGAGACTCAAGTTAAAAAAAAACTCAAAAATGACAAAAAATAGATGATAAATGCGCAAAAAAAAGAAGAATTAGTATCTGAGCGAGTAGCTCAGGGGAAAAGAAGACAGACTCCCAAGCGGAGGGTCGCAGGTTCAAGACCCGCCGCTGACTGCTTTCTTTGTTTGTCTTTGTCAGAATTTTGATAAAACTTAAGAAGGGTCTGGTCTTGAACCAGCGACCTGCAGCTCCATAGGCAAATCCTTAACTCACTGAGCTACAGATCAGATAAAAAGAAATAAATTCGTCGTCCCTTTGACATCGTAGTTTCCGAGGTGACCACATGGGTGGAGCCAGGGCGGAGTCTGGGTGGAGTCAGGGCGGAGAGTAGGCGGGGAGGTGGGTGGCGGCCTCCCCCCCTCTACTCCCCCACCTCCCCCCACCGCCCACCACACCTTCTCCCGCCCGACGAGTTCTTCGAGTCTCCACGAGTTCTTCGAGTCTCCACAGGTTTTCCCGAGTTTCTGGAGTTTCCACGAGGTCAGAGGCAGAACAAGTTGTCATGAAGAGATGTTGAAGTCAGCCAGGATGGACTGACTTTTTACAGCGACTAGAAGGAAGACGACTAGAAGAGCAGGTCTTTAACCACCATCCATAAAATCCATGGAGTCGACTCCAGAGAAATGAAGGAAGGTCAATTTTTATCAACCTCCATCCAGATGTTCAACTTCATATCTTTACTTGGACATTTTTAGCACCACAAACCTTAAGTATCACACTTTATTATCATTTATTAGGACTTTAATGGAATCCACCAGCAGATTTAGTTTTTGTTGAGAAACTTTATTCTTGTCATCGTGGGACTGCAGTATTTAAAACTGTTCCTTCTATTTGACCTCATGTTTATTAGTTTTAGTGGAGAAAGTTATTTTAGTTGTCGATTAGTCTCTTAAAAACCAAATAATAAATTGGACTAGTCAAGAGGTTTAAATTTCTTACTTTCTTACTTGTCATATTTTAAATATGACAAAAAAATATATAAAAATAAAGCGTCTTGAGACAATTTGACCTGTATTTGGCGTTATATAAATAAAATTGAATTCAAATTGTATGTATCTTGTAATGTTGGAGTAATTCAGCCATATATGTTGGAAAACACATTTTCTTTGTCCATTAATCTGTTGATTGTTTTGTCCACTAATTCATTTCTTGTTTTGGTTTATAAAATGTCAAACCCAAATATATTCACTTTACTGTCATAAAAACCAAAAAGATTTACATTCATGATGCAGGAATCAGGCAGTTTTTCACTTTTTATCTTAGTTTAGTCAGAAAGATAGTTGATAATGTGTGAATTGTTGCAGCTTGTGAGCCGTAGAAGGTTTTAATCTTTGGGGCCGAGTGTCAGAAAACATTTAGAAACCAACATCAACAAAACACTCAACAAAGATTTGAACATCATTAAAGGGAAATCCAACTTTTGCATGACAATGTCGAATTAAAGGACATTAATTTCCAATGTAAATGTGTGATATTCATCCTCTGGAGCTTTCTCTTCACATCGTCTTCCACCTGGACTGCTTTGGTCGGGAGCATGTGCAACAAACATTTGAAAAACTGCACTTTAACATCAATGAATGACACTGAAGTTTAATCTCTACATAAATGAGACTGAGTCTGGATGTGCTGCTCTGTCATTAACTCCTAAGTTCAGGGAAAGTTCAAACAAAAGAGGACAGTTCAGATAAGACTTGAGAATGAGATTATTTTGAACAAACATCTCAGACTTTCTGAGCTTCAGCACCTCTAGCAAGATATTTTAACAACAAGCAACTCAAGAGATCCAGAAGTTGGAGAGAGTTAGCTTTAGCTGAGCCAAAGAACATGTGGGACGCTAACCTAGCAAACATTTCAGACTTTTCTCTGTGAATTCTGAGAAATAATTTACTATTTAATGACAGAGCTACACATCTTAACTCAGTCTCATTAAAACAGACTCTAATTCAGTGTCATCCATCCATATTAAAGTGCAGTTACCCAAAATGTTTGCTGCATGAGCTCCAACAAAACCTGTCCAGGTAGAAGGCCACTTTGACAAACAGGAAATGGACGATTCCAAGCAGATTTATAGAAGGGGGAACCGGACTGTACTAAGTGTGGTCGAGTATAGAGGGGTGTTTTGTGGGTTTTTAAGGCTGATAATGATTATTAGTGAGACATTTGGAGTAGATATTCATTTGCAGTAAATGAAAGTATTTAAAATCTTGGAGTTAAACTTAGAAGAACACAAACTCTAACAGAAAACTTTGTTGATACGTTTTTGTTTTGTTTACAGATGTTAAGTTAAAGGAGTTTTATTCGTGACGTATAACCAATCAAATCACTCCAGAAGACAGAGCGACCACAGGTAGATAAAGGTTCAGAGCCAAAGTAGCACCATTTTTAAATGTATTTATTACCGTAAATCAGTAAAAAATAAAATACTGATAATCAGTAAATCAGTCAGCCCACAATTACTACAATTCTACAATGTATGTCTCTTTGCTTTGACTTGTTATTTGTACAATATACGATGTATATGATGGTGTTTTTTCATACCAAAGGCTCTACTATGATGTTTTCTAAGAGACATACGATGCTACTCTGTTTATTCTGGCTCTGGGCTGCTGCACTCCTCCTCTGTTGTTTTCTGGATTGTACTCAGCTGCATGCCTTCGTCCATCCGGCCTCCGTTGACTCGTCCCGCCTGCCGTCTCTGGAGCTGAAGCTGGATTGGAACAGACCAAAGTACAGTCCAATCACGATGCCAGCTGCCTCTCAAAAGGCTCCTTCATCTGGCAGGTGGTGGCACTTCTTCTGAGGGGAAGCTGAGCTGGTCCAGCAGAACTTTGGAGATGTGTTCCAGTGGTTGGTGGATGTGTGGGGAGATAGAGAGGGACCTTTGAATTGTTCACAAAGGAAAACAGGGAACCCATTGGTAGTTTTAGTTTAGGCTGCTACTGCGGTGTGTTTTTGGGTTTTAAGAGGTGAACAGGAAGAGGTTTTGTTTTCGTATTGATTATCTTTTACTTTGTTCCTGGTTGGAATGCCCATCAATGTCAACATGAAGTTCACTTTTAGTTCTGTTTATTTATTTTTATTTTACTAACACCCATTTGTTTTTAACCCCCTCACATGTTGTGTTGTTGTAAACTTACTCTTTCAAATAAATTCTCATCTAACCCTCTGGAAACCAGCGTTTGGACTGTTTTTGTGTTGCTCCTCACCTACTTCAGACAGCCGGGACATAACAACATTTTGTGGACTAAACGCTATTCTATGACATTTTTAGACCAAAGGCTATACTATGATGTTTTTTGAACTGTAGTGCTCATCATTACTTTGGTCATATTCTGGGAGGTTATTTTTCTAATCTGCACTAAGATGCACTACAACATGTGAATCAGTCATTCAACAATGTTAACGACTAGAGAGTAGATTTACTGTTTTCTCCAGTTTAACTTCAGAGACTCAGCAGATATTCAGGACTACTGACAACACAGAACCTTAACCTTACTGTTTTAATCACATTTAGGTTTTCTAAACATTACATTAATGTGAACCAGCGTCTCCATTGACAGTTTTATTAACTAAATGTACCACATTACACGAACACAACACACTTCAGCTGTTTACATGAAACTCAACACAAACATCGTTAGCTTGATGCTACCTTAGCTTTAATCAGGCTACAACTGAGCAGCTAGCTCTGTTAGCATCGCTAACATTAAAACTAATATTTACTGGATGCTAACTCTCTTCTCTGGTCAACACACACAGAAACAAACTCCACCAACATCTGGAGTGCATGGCACACATTACATCTGACACCAAAGCTGCATATAAAGTGCATTAAAAGCGGCACCGATACGAAAATAAACATTAACTTACCGAACTATCAGAATCCTTTCAGTGTCTGCTGGTAGAATCAGCTGAAGGCAGAAAATTGGTTAAAAGAAGCCAACGGGCAGAAAAACTGTCTGTGGAAAATGTTGTGCTGCTCCACCGATAAATAAACCAACAGTTATTATATCAGAATTAATCCAAACGAGGAGAGCAGAGTCTCTGCTGCCTCCTCCATAGGACCTGTCAATCATTCCAGACCAGACTGTCAATCAAGTAGCCCCGCCTCCTGGCTCCGCAAAATTTTAACGCTCTGTAAAAAATTCAATATTGATTTATTTTAAGATCGGCCACTTGATCTCTCATTTTGACCATGAAAACTAACGAAAAAAAATTATATCCACTCTATGCACCCTACTCTGTTTGGCTCCACACTTGCTGATGACCACTTCCGGTCTTAGACAAAGAAAAAAAAAATCCTAAAACTATCTAAAGTGATTCCATATATTTCAGTAAAATTTCTAATATTTTCTTTAAGAACATTCACAAAAAAATCAACCAAAATTCAGCAAAATTCGTTGGATTTTGGTTGATTTTTATGTGAATGTTCTTCAGAAAGATTTCCCAAAAATGTTGAAAATGTGGACATCAGAAGTTTCACTGTGAAAATATATATATATATATTTTTCCACATTTTCAAACTTTAAAACGGGTCAATTTTGACCCGAGGGTTAATCAGTTATTCATGTAAATAGAGCTGATTATGAACCAGACAAACGTCTCCAGTGTTTCACCTTAAACCCGTTTAATGCGTCCCTTCATCAAACACCGTCACACAGGACCAGAGACATAAAGAAAGTAAATACAGAATGTCATAGTTGAGCTGAGAGATTCAGCCAAAGCTTTGGTTGAACACAAAAAAGTTTCCCCACCTGTTCCCCATTTACAGGAATCTTTCCCTTCTGTTTACATGTCACATGAACACATTTTATAGCGTTGATCCCTTTGAAGTCTCATAATATCAAATAGAGTTCAAGTTTCTTTTGATTAGAAAAACATTTGTCATATTCCTTTTGATTGTAAAACCATGTATAAAGTACAACGATTCACGTAGAGGAATCCCTACAGAACACTGAGCTGCTGTTCCTGGAGGGAGAAAACCCCAAATAGTGCTTTTTCCTCATAAAATCCACACAAATACAAGCAACCAGAGACGCTCTGGAGCTGCTTTAAAGTCACTCAGAATCCAGATCTCACAAACAAAGTGCTTCATGTTGTTGAAATCTGTTGAGAAAAGTTCCTGTTTCAGTGCCGTCTGTGTCGTCGTCCTTCTCACCGACTCCAACATGTAGTGGTTTATTATTACTGAACAATCCTTTAATGACGACTTCCACTCAGAAACTAAGGAGAGATTTAACCGCTAACTGGCTGATGTTGCTAAATACTGAGAGGACATCAGCTGTTAGCACCCTGCATTTCAACTGTTCCACAAATCCTCTGGTTCCCTTGATGCTATTTAGTCCCTTATAAGAGGAGAACGGTTCCCTTTACTGTCCAGAACAGGTGTTCCCTTCCTGCTCTGCAATAAAATAAAGGCTTGTTTCCTCATCATTTTCCAGAACACTCAGCTGAAAAAAATACATCCATCACTGTGTTGTTTAGTTAGTAATGCCTTCTACTAAAGTGATGAAGCTTTTATTAGCTACACTGACACTGTAATGCAGACGTTTCTGGAGATTTGGGATCAGTTTATTTCTCTATGTTCGGCAGATAAACCAGGCCTGGAGGAGAAATGCAACTTAAGCTCAGTAAGTCGTCGTGTTCACGTTTTGTTGGAAACGTAGTTCAGAGGCTCTTTTTCGCGCTCAGACTCAACATGTAGCTTCACAACCATCTGTTATGTTCAGATAATTCATATCTGCATTATCTGTGACTAAATTATCTGTTTTTCTTTTCTTTGCATGGATCCAATGATAAAGTGACAAAAGATTTAATAATCTGTCTACACTTCAATGCACCTAAAATAACCAGGTTTTCAGAGTGACTTCGTATCTTTTGGAAAATGATGAGAAAACAAGATCCCGGTTGGGAACGTCTGTGAATGTCACTAAAGTTCCTCTGGTTTCACTCCAGATGAGCGGCCGGTCAGGAATCCTGCTCAGTCATCGCTGCTTTTCCCTGAAAAACTCCAAACGAATGTTAGACAGAAACAGAAGTGAAAGCTGTTGTGTGCGTCTGCTGGAGGAGGAGATGCTGTTAGTTGACTCCGGTCGCTGTGTTCCCTAAAAACACACAGAGAAGCAGCGTTAAAGCAGATGAACGCCAGCAGACAGAGCAGAGGTGTGTCTGAAGGACTCACGTAGTCGGATCTTGATGGGCCAGATGAGGATGCAGCAGAGAGCCAAAGCTGCCACGACGGCGACGCCTCCCGTTACGACAACCATGACGTAGTGATAGAACCAGACGCAGGCCGGACAGCAACCCACCGTACTGACAGACACACAGACACACAGACACACAGACACACAGACACACAGACACACAGACACACAGACACACAGACACAGCAGGGGGTTAGACAGGCCACATGTTGCTGCAAGTCCTGTACAAAGGATTCATTCTTTTACATGTTCTCATGTGATTTAACCTGCAGTAGAACACTGTATAAAAAGAAGAACTTGTTTCTACAGTAGAATTCCGGCATCTATGATTGCCAGAACATGACTGTAAAATTACAGTAAAATATTTTCTACATTTATGGCAAAGAAATATGTTGATATTCTTGATTATATGTTTAACCCTCCTGTTGTCCTCATTCATGGGCACCAAAAATATTGTTTCCTTGTCTGAAAAAAATCCCCAAATTTCTGAAAATGTGCAAAACTTTCAGGAAGAAAATTCCAGTAATTCCTCTTCCTGTGGGTCAAAATTGACCCGTTTTAAAGTCTGAAAATGTGGAAAAACAACATTTTCACAGTGAAACTTCTGATGTCCACATTTTCAACATTTTTGTGAAATTTCTGAACCTTTTTTGGTGGAAAAAAAATGTTAAAAATGTTTCTTAAGAACATTCACAAAAAAATCAACCAAAATCCAGCGAATTTCACTGGATTTTGGTTGATTTTTTGTGAATGTTCTAAAATAAAATATTAGAAGTTTTACTGATATGTATGTAATCACTTTAGATATTTTTTAAGGACTTTTTGGGGAAGATTTTTACTAATTTTTTGAAGATATTTACAAGAATTTTCTTGCCAAATTTGGGGAATTTTTTAAAAATAAAACTTTTAAGGAATTATTAGAATTTTCTTCCTGAAGGTTTTGCAATTTTTCTGAAATTTGCGGAGTTTTTCTGCTGAATTTTTGGATTTTTTTCAGACAAAGAAACAATATTTTTTTGGTGCCCATAAATGAGGAAACCAGGAGGGTTAAATGGGATATGTAGAATTAATAAAAGTAATTTTGACACAGTATCACGATTTTCAGTTTCCCAGCCCAACAGAACATCATAAATCAGTTGATAAATGGTGGAATTTTGCCGTTTTTTTTCCTAAGACAACATGATTTTCAAACCCAGCAGTGGGTTTAGGGATTCAGAGGGTTAACAGGAGGCTTCTTTATGAAATGAAGGTCAAAAGGTGAAGCTGCAGAAGCTCTGTGTGTTCAGGTTTTGTTACTGACTGGCAGGGATGCAGGGCCTGGATGATCATCACAGCTGCTCCATTGGCCAACTTATCAGTGAAGCTCATGGCTCCGTAGACGAATGCTCCACTTTGCTGCAGAAAGAGACGGATAAAGATGAAGATGGTGGATGAAGCAAATAAGAACCACTTCCTCCTCCTCTCTCTCTCTCTCTCTCTCTCTCTCTCTCTCACCGTCTGATCGGCGATGAGCTCGGCCGTCATGGCCAGCGATATGACCAGGATGGTGGCTGATCCGGCCCCCAGCAGCACCGCCGCCCCGTAGACCTGCTGACCCATCTCAGCCTCCAGCAGCACCCAGTAGGAGAAGGCCATGATCAGCAGCAGGCCCACGAAGTAGGTGAGCTGAACCAATCAGAAGAGAGGTTACGGTGAAACGACATTACTCTGTATGTCTGCAACACTTCCTCTTCTCAACAGTGTAGATGCAAAATCTAAGATTAAATCACATCCTGTTACTGAGAACACTGAAGTGTCGTAGAATCCAAACAAAACACTGAAGTGAAACAAGACAGAACCAGTCGATCGACTCTCTGCGGGTGATTTCCCTTCATTCATCTGTGGTTGTTTTGGTGCCAAGTTACCGACACTGTAAAGGGAACAAGAGCAAAACAGAAAGTATTCTGCCTTTCGTTTACTATGTACAGCTGCTGATTATTCTTCATCCACGTGTCTTTAACCCTCGTGTCGTCCTGAGGGTCAAAATTGACCCGTTTTAAAGTTTGAAAATGTGGAAAAACATATATTTTCACAGTGAAACTTCTGATGTCCACATTTTCAACATCTTTGGGAAATCTTTGAACATTTTTTGATGGAAAAAAGAAATGTTAAAAATGTTTCTTAAGAACATTCACAAATAAATCAACCATAGGCCAGTGAATTTCGCTGGATTTTGGTTGATTTTTATATGAATGTTCTTAAAGAAAATATTAGAAGTTTTACTGATATATATGGAATCACTTTAGATATTTTTAGGATTTTTTGGGGAGATTTCTAATCATTTTTTGAAAATATTTACAAGAACTTTCTTGCCAAATTTGTTTTGTTTTTTGTTTTTTGTTTAAACTTTCAAGGGAAACTTTCAAGGAATTATTGCAATTTTCTTCCTGAAGGTTTTGCAACTTTCAGAAATTTGGGGATTTTTTTTGCTGATTTTTTTTTTTTTTCCAACAAGGAAACAATTTTTTTTTGGTGCCTGTAAATGAGGACAACAGGAGGGTTAAGGTTTATTTTGAGTGTTGAAGAAATTTCACTCTTAGTCCTTGGAAGTTTGCTGTAGTTTGGTGTTTATTGGTATTCTAACAACACAGAGCAGGAGTCTGTGAAGGTAAACCCACCCAGAGCATTTGGAAAGTCCACAATTTATAGGGATGGTCAGAGAGTAGGGATGAGACTGTATGTAAATGTAAGGGAGAATAGTGGTTAATTTGGTTGCTAATCAGTAACAGAGGGTAATACAACATAGAACAAAAGGTGGTTGAGTCAGAGGGTCTGGCAGACAACAAAAGGTGAGAGGGAGGTCTGACAGACAGTCATAAATAATAAATGATAAAACAATTGTGGATTTTAGTGCTGTTTTCTTGCTGTCTATTTTATTGTTTTATTGTATATTTTACGGGCTGCATAGTGGTCTGGTGGTTAGCTCTGTCTCCTTCCAGCTAGAAGATCCCCGGTTCGTGCCCCGGCCTTCCAGGGATCTTTCTGCAGTCTCCATGTTCTCCTGTACATGTGTGGGTTTCCTCCAGGTTCTCCAGCTTCCTCCCACAGTCCAAAAACATGCTGAGGTTAAATGGTAATTCTAAATTTGCCCATACGTCCTGCTTTAAGTTCCTGTATTGTTTTTAAGTTATTTTCTTGTTTTTTTTACTGTGAAGCGCTTTGGTCACCCTTTGGGCTGTTGTAAAGGGCTATAGAAATAAACTCTGATTGATTGATTGATTGATTGATTGATTGATTGATTGATTGATTGATTGATTGATTGATTGATTGATTGATTGATTGATTGATTGATTGATTGATTGATTGATTGATTGATAACCATGGGAAATGGAATGAAAGAGTGACACTAGAAGGTATCTGTAGCAAAAGGTGGGCTCCTCATGGGCATGAATATAAAATTCATACCGCAGGAAACAACTACCTGCTGTGTAAAATCCAATTCATGGACTTTGGAGGCTTTAATTTATGCATCTATAGAACCCAAAAACATCCAAATTCTCCAGAAATCCTGTGGTAATTTTGTCCACTGTGTCCCACTGACATAACACGTCATTTCAGTCTCTAACTAGCTGCTACATCCTGCAAAAACTGCCCCGTGTGTTTATTGTCTTTAACCCTTTAACGCAGATCATCGCAAATTCACATCATACTGCCGAGACAGCGCATCCATTCCCCCAGTACCGGTTTGTGCATATTCAATACAAACCTTTAACAATCTCTGCTTAATTTAGCATCAGCTTGAAAACAAAAACACAATTTTTTTTTTTATGTACTTGTAAATAAATTCAGGCGTCAAAGGGTTAATATAAGGGTTACCATAGTTGTTTGCTGCTAATTTAATGGTCACAATCTTATACATATAAACTTTAAGTATGAAAGTGAATGAAAAAAGAGCAACAGCCATACTACACTGTGAGCAGTAAAAGGAAAGCTAAATGCCTTCTGTATAAATGTGTTGCATTTATATATATATATATATATATATATATATATATATATATATATATATATATATATATATATATATATATATATATATATATATATATATATATATATATATATATACACACAATGCTTTGTTTTGAAATACTTGATGTGGAGGTCGTCCTCATCTTGTGTCATCAGTTTATTAATGCAGGGAAAGCCAACAGTTTCAAAGGGAGGGTCTCACATGCATCAACACATACTAACCTGCACAGCCACTGAAAAAACAAGCAAGGACTGTTAGGTAGAAATTCTGGCCTCCTATAAACTTGTTGTTGAGACAAATTCTAACAGATCAGACTCAGAAATCTGTGTCCCGACAGACTTCTGACTACCCAGAGACAAAGATCGTGCAAAGAGACGACTAACCAAATCGGCTACGACATGACAATCAGACTGATTTTCTTTGTTTTCATGGATAAAAACTTTATTAAATCACACTCGTGTGGCTCTGAGAGGTTCTACTTACACATTTTCCAATGAGTTTACTGAGAGGCTTCATGATGAAAGACGACAGGAAGCCGCTCACGTACATCACTAGTGGGATCGTCGCAATGAACTTCTGTTGGAGGGAAAAGGAGGAACAGAATGAACAAACAAAGAGCTAAAAGCTGTGATACTGGGCATCATTACTCTACCAAGGAACGTGACAGAGTTATGTGACAATCGGCGTACGTTTGTTTGTCTGTCTGGCTGTCTGTTTACAACATTACTCAAAAAATGGATTAACGGATTTGGATGAAACTTTCAGGGAAGGTCAGAAATGACACAAGGACAAAGTGATTAGATTTTGGCAGTGATGCGGCTTATAGTCTGGATCTATGGATTTCTGTATCATTGTGAGATAGCAGCACAGCATCACTGTAACCATGACAACAAGTGAACAATACGTCAGCTGCCTGCTGATGATCACATGATTGTGATCCTACTACAAATCCACCACTGAGGACTTATCAGGACTTATCCATCATAGATGATCCAAGGAACAACTGGTTAAATTGTGGGGGAGTTTCTGAGTCCCATCAATTCCTGCCGCCTGCTACATATTTAGGTCACGTGATCCGGTATCTGTACATAACGTACACATGCATAACACACGCCTGTACTCAGCGCAAGGTCATTTTGTTTGTGGGTGCATCTATATTAAATGGTCACAGATTTCTGATCATCAATAACTAATAAACAAATGCTGCATTTTTGACATATGGGGGAATGAGCAGACTTGGAGGAGTCCTTGCACTCTCTGAGGGATTTTCTAGTTAATACTGTGGTGATCACAGACTGACAGTCTAGTAAAACAGAGGGAGGGAGTGTTGACAGAAAGAAGCATTGAACTGTGTGGGTAGAATAGAAGGGTTTTGTTACCTTGGGCAGCTGCAGAGTGTTGATGAGATACATTGAGATGTACGTCTGGGACAGATTGACTATTAATCTGGTGCACATGTAGAGTAAAGCCACCTGCAGGGACACATGGAAACACCCATCAGCCAGAGAAAACTTTGAATACAGTCTGTTTTTACTTCGGGATGCTTCACAGAACACAAAATGTGGCAACAACTGAACTGCTGAAACAGGAAGTGCAATAAAAACAACTTTTCCTGTCCCAGTTTGAGAACCGTCTTGTAATTTGTACATCAGGTTTTGGTGCCTTTAATCTGGTATCAGTCGAGTGAAATGTGGTTGAACTACCTGGTAGAACGACGCCTGCTTCAGCCAACATTTCCACTGCAGTAAAGGCGTAGAAGGTTCAGATCTAGACAGCAGAGGCCTCCGCTCCCCCTCCGCCTCCTCTTCCTCCTCCTCCAACCTCTTCCTCCTCCTTCCCTCCTCGTCTCCGGCCTCCCCTTCATATCCGGGCCTCCTCTCGGTGGTTCCCACGTGGAAGAAGACGGAGAAGAGAGCGCCGATCCCCAACACAATTAATGCCAGATTCTGTAATCAAACACAACACAGGAAAGCACGTTTACTAGATGCTGGTAGAAGATAAGCAGGTTTTGTTTTTCCACTTCCTTTAAAATATGTGAATGCAGAGAGGGACGGAAACAATAACATGTTAATTCCACAGGAGAGACTTGATGTTTTCTGCAACTGGTGTAAAAAAAGGTGGACCATCTCAAATTATGAAGTTTGTAGAAAAACTTCTGTTCAGCCAGCTCTGATTCGCCTGAAATCTTCATAGCATAACCCTCATGTCATCCTGAGGGTCAAAATTGACCCTTTTTAAGTTTGAAAATGTGGAGGAAAAAAAAGGATTTTCACAGTGAAACTTCTGATGTCCACAATTTCAATATTTTTGGGAAATCTTTGAACATTTTTTTGGTGAAAAAAAATAAATGTTAGAAATGTTTCTTAAGAACATTCAGATAAAAATCAACCAAAATCCAGCAAAATTCGTTGGATTTTGGTTGATTTTTTTGTGAATGTTCTTAAGAAACATTTTTAACATTTTTTTTCTACCAAAAATGTTCAAAGATTTCCCAAAAATGTTGAAAATGTGGACAGCAGAAGCTTCATTGTAAAAATATGTATTTTTTTCCACATTTTCACACTTTAAAACGGGTCAATTTTGACCCACAGGACGACACGAGGCTTAAATACCCGTAGTTAATGATGAAAAAAACAAATTCAAGCCAATCAAAGGCGGTGGAGCGGAAGACCCCTGATGGATAAATAATGTGCATCCCTCTTATGCGGTTTCTCCTGAAAAGAAGCTCCACCCTCTGCTGTTAAACATCATCCTCCTCACCCTGAAGACGGGGATGTCTATGGGTCCGAGCTCATCGCTCAGCGGGTCGTCTCCTCCGGCCTGCAGGTGGAACAGCAGGTAAGCCACGGCGTACACGGTGATGTTGGCGATCACAGTGAACGAATACCTGCTCACACACACAGCAGAGAGTTCAGGACGTGTGGATCACCCTCCTGTGTTTCCTGTGATTGGCAGAGAACCCACCTGTATGCGGTGAGCTCGACTTTAGCGTGTTCACAGGTGACCAGCTCTGGAATGAGAGACAGGTGGGAGATCTGCGTGGCGGCCCAGCCGAACTGGAAAATGACGATGAACGGGACGAAGTAGACCAGACTGGCCCACTGAGGGGTGAGAGAGTCGCAGCCTAAACACTGGTTGAAGATGAAGGCAAACGACACGACCACACTGAGGGTACCTGGATTACACAGCAGCAAACGGAGAACGCAAAATAGAAGATTTACTGTGAGTGAAACTGTGGCGTACTTTCTTTGCTATTTACTCAAATTAAAATGGTATCAGAAAACAAACCATGAAGGCGAGTGATGAACTGAAACTGAAAAGCTAAATTCATTTTAATAAAAAGGCATCTTCACCGTTGCACACTAATATAGAGCAACTTTAACTAATATAGAGCAACTTTAACTCATTTAGAGCAACTTTAACTCATTTAGAGCAACTTTAATTCATTTAGAGCAACTTTAACTCATTTAGAGCAACTTTAACTCATTTAGAGCAACTTTAACTCATTTAGAGCAACTTTAACTAATATAGAGCAACTTTAACTCATTTAGAGCAACTTTAACTAATATAGAGCAACTTTAACTCATTTAGAGCAACTTTAACTAATATAGAGCAACTTTAACTCATTTAGAGCAACTTTAACTAATATAGAGCAACTTTAACTAATGTAGACCAACTTTTAACAATGTAAAGCAACTTTAACTCGTTTAGAGCAACTTTAACTAATACAGAACAACTTGAACTCATTTTAGAACAATTTTAACTTCTCTTGACCATTTGCCCGTCAGGTCATTTCATTTAGAAAATGGGTCACATTAGCATCACGCTGTTTTCCACTGGGACGGGTTCTTGTAAAACCGTCTAACTACACCAGGATCAATAAAACTCAGGTTGATGTGTTGAGCAGAAGAGCAGAGTCCAAGCAGCAATTTCATAAAAATGCATGCGAACATCTACAGAACTAACTGACAAAAACAACTAAGACCAGCTTCATTCCAGTTATCTTGAATTATCCTCGGGATTAAAAAAAGTATCCATCCATCCATCCAATTAAGCCAAATATATCTGTAATGGTGAATGTACTGTTTGGGGTTATTAACAGGAAAATGAAATAAAAATTCACTAGAGAGCTCTTCTATAAATTGTTTTTTTCACTATAAAATGCCCCAATCTTGATTTTTACACTCAGCAATTAAAAAAAATAAATGTAATGGATACAAATTCATATTCATTATATGACAAAAATGACTCCTGGCCAATATTTGTACCAACAGAACAGACAATTAAACCACAAAAATGCGGCATCTCAGTCTCTACCTTGTACATCAACATTGTTTTCAGTTTACTCTGTGAAAGACGGCTGTGTTTTGACGACACAGTTTTTTAACCCTCCTGTTGTCTTCATTTATGGGCACCAAAAAATATTGTCAGCTTGTCTGAGAAAAAAAAAATCAGCAAAAAATTCCCCAAATTTCTGAAAATTTGCAAAACCTTCAGGAAGAAAATTCCAATAATTCCTTAAAAGTTTTATTTTAAAAAATTCCCCCAAATTTGGCAAGAGAATTCTTGTAAATATTTTCAAAAAATGAGTAAAAATCTTCCAAAAAAATCCTAAAAATATCTGAAGTGATTCCATATATATCAATAACACTTCTAATATTTTCTTTAAGAACATTCACAAAAAAAAAATCAACCAAAATTCGAAATTCATGGAATTTGCTTGATTTTGTTTGATTTTTTTTGTGTGCATGTTCTTAAGAAACAATTTTAACATTTTCTTTTTTCCACCAAAAAATGTTCAAAGATTTCCAAAAATGTTGAAAATGTGGACATTACAAGTTTCACTGTGGAAATATTTTTTTTTCACATTTTCAAACTTTAAAACGGGTCACTTTTGACCCGCAGGACGACATGAGGGTTAATTGATGCTTTCCTGTTGAAGGTAAATCATCTCTCTAACTTTATGTGGCAGTTAAGCGGGGCTGTGGTGTAAAGTCGTCCTTATTTTCTGTCTGTCTGTCTAACCGACTCACCCACTAAATGCCACGTCTTCCTCTTGCCGTAGTTTCCACAGCCGGGGGTTCTGTCGGACTCGTAGCCGATTAGTGGCGTACAGACGCCATCGGCTATCTGCCCGACCAGCAGCAACACACCTGGAACAGAGGAACAACTCAGTAATAATCAGTGAGTGAGAGGAGAATAGAGAGTACACATGACAAGGTAACACAATCACTACATGACTGTAAACTGAACAAATAGAGTTTAATCAGCAGATAGAGTCTCTTTAGGACAGTGTAGAAGTGGACACTGAAATTTCAACCATGCTGCTTTAAATGGCAACAACAAAACATTTGGACAATTTCTGATAATCAAAGTTTATGGAACAACTATAAACGACACTGGAACTGAACAAAGCTCCCAAAGACAAGCTGCTCCCTTCCTCTACAGTCGGGTTTATTGTCAAAAAGCTCTAAACCAAAGAACATGTGACTGAAAACTGAAGGCAGAAGATCAAACGGCATGACCGAGTTAAAGTGAGGAAAGAGAGAAAGGAAGGACTGCTTTAGAGATCAATGGGAAGATACGACTCACAGCCAATATTCAGCATTTTTCTGAGTATCGGTATACTTCCCTTACACCAATTCCTGATAAATTCATCTTAACATGTGCCACTTTTCTCCATCTGTGGTCACCTCCCTTTGGTCTTAAACAGCGTCCCACACAGCACTATCTGCTAAGGTTTCTGTTTCAAATTTACACACCAAGATTTTCATATTTGCTGCAAATGTACTTCCAAATATCAGTGACCGTTCTCCTTCATCACTAATAGTATCGGCCCTGAAAGAAAGAAAGAAAGAAACACATCGGTTGACCACTAGCAGCGGGTTTAGGTAGAAAGAGAGAGTGATAAAGTCAAAGTTATTCATGAGGTTAATGAATAAGAAAGCTGAGATTAAACATGCAGACAAAAAACATGATATTGAACATGTTACATGGATGTGAAAGTAGACAGATGGGAGAAAAGGGAGTGAAGGACAGAGGTGGGAACATCTGCTATTTTTTTACTGTCATGTCATTGAACTTTAGAGGAATTTTGGAATTTACAAAAATCAAGCAACAGAAGTGTTTGTCTGCAGAGAAAAATGATCCTTAAAATACCAAAACACTGATGGGATGTCATGGAGAAAGTGCTGTGAGCTTGTCGGTGGTGTATTGTGGATGAAATAGAAGCTCAGCTGGTTGGTTTCCTGCACAGACAAGCAGTTTTGGAAGTAGATGGATAAAGTACCAAGCTGCTGCTGAATGTCACAGTGGTTTGGTAGAGGAACAGCTGAGGTCAACAGAGCGTAGCATGGACACCACTCTTCCAACCCTTCAAGACGTCTACACTAGGAGGAGCATGATCAGGACAAACCCACCAACCAACACCAGCCCAGCATGGACTGTCTGAGTGGCTATGTCTGGTAAAAATCAACGCTGAGCTCAGATCTAAATCATAGCAACTCCATTAATAGATAGATAGATAGATAGATAGATAGATAGATAGATAGATAGATAGATAGATAGATAGATAGATAGATAGATAGATAGATAGATAGATAGATAGATAGATAGATAGATAGATAGATAGATAGATAGATAGATAGATAGATAGATAGATAGATAGATAGATAAATAAAACATTTATTGATCCCACAGCGGGGAAAATTACAATGTCACAGCAGCAGCAAATAGAACAGAATAAAAAGGAGAGCAACACACAGTGCATAGATATAAATATTTTCTCCTTCTAGAAGAAAAAATACAATACAATATTTACAGCAACATTCTTATGAAATTGCACAGCATCATTAAGCACCTTTGAGTGACCTGAAAAGTATTATTACTACAAACTCATGGCAACAGCACACTGGATCAGTGCAAATATGCATAAACAGAACATAGACATACCTACAATTCTAGCACACCATTCACTGCACTTTGGCTTTCCAATCTCTTAACTCCACATTTTTATGACTATTTTTTCCGGTATTTCACTGTATGAGCATGTGACCAATACAACTGTTGAATCTAGAATGAGATAGATAGATAGATAGATAGATAGATAGATAGATAGATAGATAGATAGATAGATAGATAGATAGATAGATAGATAGATAGACATATAGATAGACAGATAAATAGATAGACTATAGATAGATAGATAGATAGATAGACTATAGATAGACAGATAAATAGATAGACTATAGATAGATAGATAGATAGATAGACTATAGATAGATAGATAGACGATAGATAGATAGATATATAGACTATAGATAGATAGATAGACATATAGATAGATAGATAGACGATAGATAGATAGATAGATAGATAGACGATAGATAGATAGATGATAGATAAATAGATAGATAGATAGATAGATAGATAGATAGACTAAGATAGATAGATAGATAGATAGACGATAGATAGATAGATAGATAGATAGATAGATAGATAGATAGATAGATAGATAGATAGATAGATAGACGATAGATAGATAGATAGATAGATAGATAGATAGATAGATAGATAGATAGATAGATAGATAGATAGATAGACTATAGATAGACAGATAGATAGCTAGACTATAGATAGACTATCGATAGATAGATAGATAGATAGACGATAGATAGATAGATGATAGATAGATAGATAGATAGATAGACGATAGATAGATAGATAGATAGATAGACTATAGATAGACAGATAGATAGCTAGACTATAGATAGACTATCGATAGATAGATAGATAGATAGATAGATAGATAGATAGATAGATAAATAGATAGATAGACTATAGATAGATAGATAGATAGACGATAGATAGATAGATAGATAGATAGACTATAGATAGACAGATAGATAGCTAGACTATAGATAGACGATAGATAGATAGATAGATAGATAGATAGATAGATAGATAGATAGATAGATAGATAGATAGATAGATAGATAGATAGATAGACGATAGATAGATAGATGATAGATAGATAGATAGATAGATAGATAGATAGACTATAGATAGACGATAGATAGATAGATAGATAGATAGATAGATCGATAGATAGATAGATAGATAGACTATAGATAGATAGATAGATAGATAGATAGATAGATGATAGATAGATAGATAGATAGATAGATAGATAGATAGATAGATAGATAGATAGATAAATAGATAGACTATAGATAGATAGACAGACAGATAGATAGATAGAATACAGATAGACAGATAGATAGCTAGACTATAGATAGATAGATAGATAGATACACTACAGATAGATAGATAGATAGATAGATAGATAGATAGATAGATAGATAGATAGATAGATAGATAGATAGATAGATAGATAGACTATAGATAGATAGATAGATAGATAGATAGATAGATAGATAGATAGATAGATAGATAGATAGACTACAGATAGATAGATAGATAGATAGATAGATAGATAGATAGATAGATAGATAGATAGATAGATAGATAGATAGACTACAGATAGATAGATAGATAGATAGATAGATAGACTACAGATAGATAGATAGATAGATAGATAGACTACAGATAGATAGATAGATAGATAGATAGATAGATAGATAGATAGATAGATAGATAGATAGATAGATAGATAGATAGATAGACTACAGATAGATAGATAGATAGATAGACTATAGATAGATAGATAGATAGATAGATAGACTACAGATAGATAGATAGATAGATAGATAGATAGATAGATAGACTACAGATAGATAGATAGATAGATAGATAGATAGATAGATAGATAGATAGATAGATAGATAGATAGATAGATAGATAGATATCTCACCTGCATTTGTGTTCTGGAATCCCAGCACTGAGTGGTAGAACACCAGCAGGTAGGTGAACCACATGGAGGCGCAGAGATCATTGAGAAAGTGTCCCGCCGCATAGCTGATCCTCCGGACCACAGGTAGAGACCTTTCTGTGTCCGACATTATGACCAACAAACACGACAAAAACACTCACAACAAACGTGTCTTCATGAGCTCCGTGGATCCACTGAGAGCTGCGGCCAGTTCGGTGAAGTCAGACCGACTTTTTACTCTCTGCCGGTTCCCCTTGTCACATGACACCGTTCCTTCACAGAGGTCTGAGCTGTTGAGTTTCGGAGGTAGAGCAGACAGACAACCGGTCTCCGAGTCGCTGCCAGTTTCCTCTTGAAATCAGGCGACAGTCCGGAGCTGTGGCAGAACCGGGAGTGCCATCTGAGGAAAGAAAACCGAAACAGAAGCACATGAGAGGGCGAAAACAGGGGTTTCACCTCCGTACTTCTCCCTTTACGTTACATCTAAAACACCGAGCTAGCTTTAAAAAATGATGAAACGTTCGCTATAAGTCGACGTGAAACAAACGTAACTGACCTTACCGTTAACCGGAACCTCCCTCCTGTATTGCAGGTTCTTTGTACATTCCGGTGTGTAACGTTAAAACAGCTGCATCATCCTGACTGAAGCACATCTGGCAATTAAAACGCGAACTGATGTAAACAACGACGCGGACCGGCGACCGTGACGTGCTGTCAGAGGAGCTGACCAGTAGGAGAGCAGCGTGGGTGCCGCCAGCCAATTAGCGGCAGCCTCGAGTTTCCGCTTCCTCATGTGACTGGCCAAACTCCCTCTAGCGCATGCGCAATGACCCTGTGCAGCTGTTGCATGTTAGTTCAGATGTAAAATAAGCAAACGGCAATTTGGCCACGAAAAGAGGAAAATAGAAAAGGAAGCGATGTAAATACCTTGAATGTTACACACTCATTAAATAATAGGTAATAATCTGTTTTTATACGCAGCAGAATTCCTTTTGTGCTTTAAACAACTTTGGATAACCATGACATGGATGAATGAGAAACTACACAGACATCCTTTTGTGCTGTTAAATCAGGAAAGAATAACCTTCAGGGAACATTAATGGAGAGTTTACTGTTTGCTAGTTGCCTGAATAAACAAACAGTAACTATGGAAACACAGGAGTGCCATAGTAAACGATAAATCTGTTAAAATATAAGGAAATAAATGTGTAAATATGAAGAGGAATAAATAAAAAATAAATCTGGTAAAAAAAAAAAATAAGGAAATAAATGTGTATAGAGAGGAATAATAAATAAATAAATACATCTGTTTAAAAATAAGGAAATAAATGTGTAAATATAAAGAGGAATCAGTAAAAAATGTTAAAAATAAGGAAATAAATGTGTAAATATAAAGAGGAATAAATACAGAAATAATTGCTGTCATTGTTTTTTTTTCTGAAAAAGCAATGTCAAAAGGAAAAAGCAATTAGAAAATAGAAAAACAAAAGGAAAAAACTAAGGGAAAAGCAAAGACCAAATTTACCTTTATATTTCCATATTTTTAATTTATTCTTTATTTTTACACACTTATTCCTTACTTTTTAAGATTCATTTATTTATTCTTTTATTTATTCCTCAATATATTTACATTTATTTCCTTACTTTTTAACAGATTTATTTTTATTTATTCCTCTTTATATTTACACATTTACGTCCTTATTTTTAACAGATTTATTTTTTTATTTATTCTTTTATTTATTCCTCTTTATATTTATACATTTATTTCCTCACTTTTTAACAGATTTTTTAAAAAAATTTATTCCTCTTTATATTTCCACATTTATTTCCTTTTTTTAAAAAAAAAAATAGATCTATCTTTTGTTATGGCATTCCTGTGATTCCATAAGTAACCTTCAGGGAGCATTCCTAGAATGTTCCCTGAAGGTTACTGTCCCCGGTTCAACATGGGAATGTTTTGTTTTGAGGACCAGCAGTACTAATATCTTTATTAATTTGTTAAAATTATAAACTATTATAAATACAATAAGCATTCTGTTATTGTAATTTCTAATGCTAAATGACACAGTATTAGTAATTAGACAGCTTCAGTCTGGGTCAGGATCCAACTTTGTTTCACATCAACAGAAGCAGCAGTAAGTGCAGAAAAAATACCTTTTTTTTTTTTTTTTTTTACATACAACTCACTTGAAAATATTATTGCTGTGAAGTTTGATGATAACTTGGTGGTCCCTTTACATGTCCTCTAGCACCACCTTCAGGTAAAAACATCCCCATCAACATAAGTTGAATTTGGTGTTTAATTTGTAATCAAAAAATCCCTGGAGTCATTTTGCTTTTAATATTTCCTTGTTGAAATTATTAAACAATTGGCAAACTAATAGATAATAAAAACGTTTTTACTGTGAGCTGCTTGTTATGTTAAAGTTCTGGAACCAGGGAACACTAACAAACCGTGGGCAGAATCTCTCTTTTTTTTTTAAATATTGTGATGTGTAAATGATCTAAAAATTATTTCTTTAGTTGAGTTTTACATTTTATTTTGGGAGTGATCTTTGTCATCATATAATTAGCTCTCACAGCAACAACACTTCTGTCTTCAGCTCTTAAAATTCAGCTGGGAAACAGTTAAGTCCTTCTTCTTGATCTCTATTTTGATTTTCTTTGACAGTACAGTGAAGGAGTTAAAGTTTCTATTTAATTTATTTTCCAGTATCATACCAGTACTGTCTTATTTTTCTGCTTCCTAAATAAATAAACAACATTGTGTTGATTCTTTTCCACTGTGTAATTTGGTTATCTTAAGTAAGAACTTTTGTTGGATTAGCCCTTTACAGAGGCGATCCATGGCTTCACGTACTGATGTTTCAGTATCTATTTGACAAGTATAATGTTAAGTAATACAGTAATTAGTAAAAATCATTTTTGGCAGCAGTTAGAGCTGAGTTTTCTTGGCCAAGTTGTAGGGATGAGGGTATGTAGAGTTTGTAAACCTGGCCATCACATTTCTTCACAGATGTTCTGGTTTTCTTCAAGGACTCCTCCATATTTGTCTCGCTGATGCTGAGAAGGAGCCTCAAATGGAATCACAGGAGCCATAATAAAAGATAAATCTGTTAAAAAATAAGGCATTCAATGTGTAAATACAAAGAGAGGGACAAATAGAAGAATAAATAAAAATAAATCTGATTAACCCTCGTGTTGTCCTGCGGGTCAAAATTGATCTGTTTTAAAGTTTGAAAATGTGGAAAAATAAATATTTTCACAGTGAAACTTCTGATGTCCACATTTTCAACATTTTTTGGTGGAAAAGAAAAAATGTTAAAAATGTTTCTTTAAGAACATTCACATAAAAATCAACCAAAATCCAGCGAATTTCACTGGATTTTGGTTGATTTTTATGTGAATGTTCTTAAAGAAAATATTAGAAGTTTTACTGATATATATGGAATCACTTTAGATATTTTTACTCATTTTTTGGAAGATTTTTACTCATTTTTTGAAAATATTTACAAGAATTTTCTTGCCAAATTTGGGGGATTTTTTTTTTATTTTTTTTTTTTAAATAAAACTTTTAAGGAATTATTGGAATTTTCTTCCTAAAGGTTTAGCAAATTTTCAGAAATTTGGGGAATTTTTTTGCTGATTTTTGGGATTTTTTTCAGACAAGGAAACAATATTTCTTGGTGCCTGTAAATGAAGACAGCAGGAGGGTTAAGGAGCAACGATTAAAGGGAGAGAATTCCAAGGTGATCAGTTTTAAAGTAAATCTACTGCACGGTGTTCAAAAAGCGACCGAAGGCAAATGATTCCCCTCCCGATCCCTTCAGCATCCCCTTTAATAAGAATGAGTTTGCATTTGGTTTGGTTGCTTTTTTAATGGTGTTATCCGACTTTCCATCCTCCAACCCAGAGAGAAAGAGGAAAAAAAAAACAAAGCTGAAAATTAAAAAGTTATTTAAAAAAAAAAAAATTACATTTGGAGGAACACACTAGAATCTACAAAACAAACTTTCTGAACAACTCAAAATAGACGGAAAAACACAGGTTCAAAATAGAACACAGTCTTTTAGTTACAAATTAAAACGGGGGGAAAAAAGCATAGATTTTACATAAACATCTTTTTTAAACTTTTGATCCTGGTTGGTTGTGAGGTTTTCCTCTGAGGGTGAAGGAGAAATACACCGAGCCACGTCTATTGCAGGAAATAGACCGGGCCGCTCGCCGTGCACTTCCTCTGACCCCAGGGAATAAAAACTTTATAGACTATGTGGGAGAGCTGCATCTCTTTGTCCATGAAGTCTCTTTAGGATGTAATCAAGAAAAGTGTGCAGCGTGTGTGTGTGTGTCTGTGTGTGCGTGTGTTTTGTGTGCACATGTGGTCCGAGAGTCTCGTTGCATCCCTTGCTTTTGTAGTCCTCTCTTCTGTATTTCCTCTGAAATACACTTCTGTCTCCTCTGAACCAGTCAGTAAGGAAGAAAAAAAAACAACAAAAACCAAAAAAACAGAGAACGAGTTAGCTGAATCCAGTCTGTCAGCCAATCAGCTCGCTGCTCACAGTCCGTCAGCCAATCAGCTCGCTGCTCACAGTCCGTCAGCCAATCAGCTCGCTGCTCACAGTTCGTCAGCTGTTCATCAGTGGTCACGTGTTTTTCCAAAGCGGTTTGTGTTGATCTGGTTTCAGTTCATTCTGTGACCATAAATACATGAAGGGTCCACGGCTGGTACGTCCAGCCCAAACTCCAAACACCGCCTGTCTGTTGAATCCAGAGTAGATCAGACCAGCAAACCGCTGCCTGATGGTCCAGCCGAGTCGAGGCGGACCGCAGGAGGAGGAG
This sequence comes from Amphiprion ocellaris, assembly GCF_022539595.1. Lineage (NCBI taxonomy): Eukaryota > Metazoa > Chordata > Actinopteri > Pomacentridae > Amphiprion > Amphiprion ocellaris. The sequence goes on from NC_072775.1 coordinate 3,324,912, forward strand.
GAGGAGGAGGGTGAGAGAGGGTTATATGAAAAGGGCTAGACAAAGAGAGAGAAAGGAAGGAGAGATGGCAAAGAAGAGAGCAGGGGTTTCTCTCTCGTCTCTCTGGTTTTCATTTGTGTCTCTGGAGAGCTTTCCTCTTCCTCCTCTTGAAGAAACAGCAGCACCTGAAACACAAACAAACAACCGTCATTAACGGACTTCAGATTTTCTTCTTCTACTCTTCTGTTATTTCAGCTCATCAAATTTCCACATTTTCAACATTTTTTGGAAATCTTTGAACATTTTTTGGTGGAAAAAAAGAAAAGTTAAAAATGTTTCTTAAGAACATTCACATAAAAATCAACCAAAATCCAGCGAATTTCGCTGGATTTTGGTTGATTTTTATGTGAATGTTCTTAAAGAAAATATTAGAAGTTGTACTGATATATATGGAATCACTTTAGATATTTTTAGGATTTTTTGGAAGATTTTTACTCATTTTTTTTGAAAATATTTACAAGAATTTTCTTGCCAAATTTGGGGGATTTTTTTTTATATATAAAACTTTTAAGGGAAACTTTTAAGGAATTGATGTCAATTATTGGAATTTTCTTCCTGAAGGTTTTGCAAATTCTCAGAAATTTGGGGAATTTTTTTGCTGAACTTTCAGATTTTTTTCAGACAAGGAAACAATATTTTTTGGTGCCCATAAATAAGGACAACAGGAGGGTTAAAGTCTGCAGCTATGGGTATGCCCAATAGCAGACACGTGGTCTGAATATTGTAAAACTCAAATTTAAGTCAACATTCAATAGAAAATAGTGTCCAAAAGACCAATTTAAATAACTGAGCAATTACTACAATTGTAAAGCTGTTTAATTTTAGGCTTAATTTGGTGATACTTTCATTGCATGCTGGGACACAAAAGTTTAATAAACAAGTGTAAAAAGCTGGTTGAAATACCAGAAAACTTTCTATAAATCCCATGTTCCGCCACTGCATCACTGAATAACATTTTCTAAAATTAATTTACTGCATTTCAACAAAAGATAGAATCCTTCTGACCCCGTGAAGAGGCTGTTAGATGCTGATAGGACAGACTGTAGATAGCAGGAGGGTCAGGTGATGATGAACCGACTTGTGTATTTACAGTGCCTCTAAAACGGACCACGGTGAGATAGAAGTGAGAGATTTTCTTGCGTTGTCAGCACAACAACCGCAAGGTCAACACTTCCTTTGTCAACAGGCTGGTTTGTGCTTTTAATGCAGAAGTTGGTTTGAAGCTAAATGTGGATATTTTTGCTTTTAAAACGGTTAAAAGAAGAGCTGGTGGTGGTTTACTTTACGCATAAACTACCGTTTTAAAGTTTGGGGTCACTTACAAATGTCCTCATATTTGAAAGAAAAGCATTTTTTTTCAATGAAGATAACATTAAATGAATGATAAATCCAGTGTAGACATTGTTAATGTGGTAAATGACTATTGTAGCTGGAAACAGCTGATTTTTAATGGAATATCTCCATAGAGGTACAGAGGAACATTTCCAGCAACCATCACTCCTGTGTTCTAATGCTACATTGTGTTAGCTAATGGTGTTGAAAGGCTTATATAGAGCAACTTTAACTAACTTTAGAGCAACTTTAACTAATCTGGAGCAACTTTAACTAATCTAGAGCAACTTTAACCAATATAGAGCAACTTTAACTCATTTAAAGCAACTTTAATCAAGACAGAGCAACTTTAAGTCATTTTAGAGCAACCTTAACTAATATGGAGCAACTTTAACTAATATAGAGCAACTTTAATTCATTTTGAGCAACTTTAACTCATTTTGAGCAATTTTAACTTATTTTAGAGCAACTTTAACTAATATCGAGAAACTTTAACTCACTTAGAGCAACTTCTGGTTGGTAGTGTAGATAATACTTTAGCGTGTGTTCTTACTTGGTATCATCAGCCACTTCAACCTCTGCGTTGGCTGTGATTGGTGCGTTGGAGTGTCCTGCTGTGGGGTCGTCTGTATTCAGCTCCCCATTGGTTGAACTCATCACCTGGAGGACAGAACAGGAAGAAAGGGATGAGTCCAGAGGGATCAGTTCTTTAAATGTGGTGGGACAGAAATAAAAGACTTGCATTAAAGCCCACACTGAGCCAGATAAATCTGAAAACACGGTTAATGTGTGAAAACAACATGTTTCCACAGCAGTAGAGGTCATTTCTGAAAATCTGAAAAGCTCTTTTCCTTCACTGAAACACTGGAACAACAGAAATCCATCCGTGTCCATCGTCACAAAAGGAAAAGACTGTTTTCAAATGCAGCTAGCTTAATGTGGACACGCTCTTGAAACCCAGAAGAGCTGTGACACCCAGCGGGGAGGAGATACAGGCATTGTCAACATTCATTTTGTTGCCATGCAAAACAGCAGCACCTCTGCTTAATGGCTGACTCTTAAATGTTTTAACTGCACCATCATGCTGCAGCTGATGGATCACAAACAGACCCTCGGTGCTCCGACAGAAGCTCATTCAAAAAAAAAAAAAATAGGCCGAGTTATTTATAAAAACACAAAGGCTACACGTTTCCTGAGCTTTCTAATGTGTGGCATAGACTAATAAAAAAAATATATAACATTACTACGACCTGCACTCACAATGCCCTGCCGTATGTTGAGTCTTAACAAATGATTTCTTATGATAAATGCTCACATCCTCCCACCCTTCTGCATCTTCTAATATTTTTATTAACCCTCGTGTCATCCTGCGGGTCAAAATTGATCCGTTTTAAAGTTTGAAAATGTGAAAACAATATTTTCACAGTGAAACTTCTGATGTCCACATTTTAAACATTTTTGGGAAATCTTTGAACAGTTTTTGGTAGAAAAAAGAAATGTTAAAAATGTTTCTTAAGAACATTCACAAAAAAAAATCCACCAAAATCCAGCGAATTTCATGAATTTCACATTTTGGGTGATTTTTCTGTGAATGTTCTTAAAGAAAAAATTAAAAGTTTTACTGATATATATGTAATCACTTTAGATATTTTTAGGATTTTTTTGGATGATTTTTGCTCATTTTTTGAAAATATTTACAAGAATTTTCTTGCCAAATTTGGGGGATTTTTTAAAAACAAAACTTTCAAGGGAAAATTTTAAGAAATTACTGGAATTTTCTTCGTGAAGGTTTTGCACATTTTCAGAAATTTGGGGAATTTTTCTGGAGAATTTTTGGATTTTTTTCAGACAAGGAAACAATATTTTTTGGTGCCTGTAAATGAGGACAACAGGAGGGTTAAAGTGCTGTCACACAGTCTTCGCTGAAATCTTACACTTACATAAACACCCTGGTAACAAATTCTACTCCTCTGTAGGCTGGAGTGTTGGACTAAACAGAAGCTAGCACATTAATGTACTTAATAATACAGAAATCCAGTACAGATTGGACCGATCAAAGTGTTTTTCTTGATGTAGATCAAAACTGAAGACATTAAAACTATGAAAAGACACATTTTAGACTCCTCACTGTTCACCTTAATGACACTAACCAGCTTCATGAATGGCTTCCAGTTAACAGGTGAACCATGTCGAAGGTTAACTGGGGGAATTCCTCGTCTTTGTTCTGTGTTTGAGACCCTCAGTAGTGTCATGTTGTGTTAGCATTGTAAACAGCAAACAGGTGGACTTAACTACTGCAGCGATAAACGTCAGGGACAGAACCGCTCAACTAAAAAAGGGAAACATCTGTACATCATTAACACATAAAGGTCAATCGGTCCAGAAGATTCCAAGAACTTCCAAAGTTTCTTCAAGCACAAAAGCATGAAACACTGAAGTAACTGGGTCAATATATAATTGAGGGACTTTTGAATTCAATGGGATATATCTTGCATGCATTTTGTGTGTTTTTTATGTTGATTGTGATTATGTCTTTACAAATTCCGTAATTATTTATTGTGGAAACAATCATTTATTAATAAACCAGTCCAGAATGACATGAAATTTGCCCTAAATGACTCGAAAATTATCCCAAAGATACAAAAAAGATCCAAAATGACCATAAAAGATCCAAGCTGACATAAAATGTGTTGCAAATGACAAGAAAATTGTCCAAAATTACTCAAAACTTGTCCAAAATGACTCAAAAATTGTCCAAAATAACTTGAAAATGATCCATAATTATTGAAAATTTGTCCAGAATGACATGAAATTTGTCCTAAATGACTCAAAAATTATCTGAAAGATACAAAAATGATTCAAAATGATGAGAAAAGATCCAAGCTGACATAAAATTTGTTGCAAATGACAAGAAAATTATGCAAAATGACTCAAAACTTGTCTGGGTTAATCTATAACTGAGGGACTTTTGAAGTCCATGGGATATATCTGCATACATTTTTATTAAAAGTAAAAAAACTAATGTTTTTTATGTTCATTATGATCATGTCTTTACAAATTCCATAATTATTTATTATGGAAACAATCACATATTAATAAAAAATGATTGGATATCACTAAAATGTCAACTAAATAACCGTCTGAATTTAATAACCACCTTCTAATTAGCTAAACAATAATAAAATGAATTTATTCAGAAACAGTTTTGATTGTGTTCTTTTATTAAGTTGAGATAATCATGACAGATATTTCTTTTTTGGCAATATATCAAATTTTATATGGAAAATTACAAATTGCATCTGTGTCCCAGAAATCAGTTTCAACTAAGTTCCCCATTAGAAAACCACCTCTCCAGGAAGTGTGTTAATTCCAGATCACATGACCTGCTCATGTTGTTTCTTTTTTGGTCATTTTCAGACCGTTTTGTGCCCCTCTGTGGCAGTTTTTAGTCTGTTTGTGGTCATTTTGCAACTTTTTGTAGTTATTTTGTGTGTCTCTCATCATTTTGTATCTATGTAAGATAGTTATGTCTCACTGAGTCATTTTGTGTTTTTCTGTGGTCATTCTTGTTATTTTCAAACACAAAATAACAAATTGCATCTGTGTCCAAGAAATCACTTTCCACTAAGTTCCCCGTTACAAAAACACTTCTCAAGGAAGTGTGTTAATTCCAGATCACATGACCTGCTCCACATGATGTCATTTCCTCCTGAAGAAAAGACTGACCAGACTCCAAGGCTTTCTGAGTTATTTAATATAAAGTAGTCAACAGGTTTACGACAATATCCTTAGAAATAACTTTCGATTTCAATTTTACTGAATTGTATATATAATATTTAGAAGAATCTTTGTGTAAAAATGCCATGTGGTGTTTGGTTATAGGCGGCCATGTTGATTTAAGGCCTGAAAACAGCTAAAATGTCAACTATGATACAAAAAGTCCCGCAGTTATATATTGACCCAACCGGCCTTCACGAAGGAAAGAAAGACCAAGGTCATATTAGTTAGCAGCCTCAAAAATCACCAGTTAACAGCAGCTCAGATTAGAACTTCCAGTGTCCAGCAGACACACGTCAACATCAACCGATGGAGAAAACTATGTGAGTCAGGCTTTCTGGTTTAACTACTGCAAATAAACAACTAATGAGGCAAACCAAGAAGAAAAGACGTGGTTGTACTTAGAAGCAAACTGGAATTAGACCAGTTGAAGTCTGAACTTTGGTCTGATCAGATTTTCAGTTACAGCTGCTGTCTTTGTGAGATTCAGAGATATAAATCTGATGTTTTTCCACCTTGGTTCATCAGATCAGGGAGGCTACAGCGACACATCATCTCATCAGGTTTGAGTTTTGTTGGACCATCACTGCTTTTTTCAGCACAACAATGAGACACCTCCAGACTCTGCAAGGGCTGGTTGACCAAGAGTGATAAAGTGCTGAATCAGATGACCTGACATCTACAATCATCCAACCTAAACCTCAGTGAGATGGTTGAGTAAAAGCAGCTGAATAAGACTGTTGGAAAAACTCCAGGTGAAGACCTCATGAAGCTGGTTGGAGAACGAAGAGTGTGCAGAAGGAGGCTACTTTAAAGAAAATACCATTTTTAACAAATGTTACTTTGTTTATACTATTTTTGTTCATTACATAAATCCACAGGTGTTATTTCATAGTTTTCATATCTTCAGTTTTGTTCTACACTTTGGAAAGAAAAAGATTTGAAGTAGTGGGTGCCTCCTGTATTAGTCATCTTCTTTTTCTTGTTTGTTACATGTCAATAATCTTTTTCATGTTTGCTACATGTCAACCTGCTAGTTAGCTGGACAGAGCCAATAAGGAGACGCACATATAAAGCATGACAGTAATTCTAGCAAACTGAACTATTAGGTGGGACTTCACTTGATGTAGCTCAGGTCAGCTAAAGAAAGAGAACTGCTTTAAATTAATTAGTATGTCGTGACATGGACAAAGTCTCATGTACGTTCAAGGTAAACATTAACTTCACAACAACACATTTATGTCTGCACTGTCTTGTCACAAGCCGACTTGTTGCTATAGTGACCACTACTTGCTGTTTAACAATTTAGATAGAGCTGATGAAAATCTTTACAGAAAGCAATGAAAGTTAAGTACAGCTCTGTCCTACACGCCTGCATTTACTGGAAGTTTACTCCACCGGATTCTAGAAACACATCAACTGCTAAGATCTCAGCTAAGAACTACCAACTGAACTTCTACTTTTCTATTGTTTATTCTAATTCTTGGTTCATACACAATAAACTCCAGCCTCTTCTGCTTTGTCACAGAAAGTAACAAAAATCTCTGCTTTGTCTGTAGAGAAGCCAGTCAACCACCTTCTGTCCTGTTTAAATTAAACACCGCACAGCTACTGTGCAAAAATCTAACGTACAAAAACCTACACTGTGGAAACCTAATGTGGAGTTAGCTATAAATTCAAATTTCTCTCAGAATATTCCCATGTGAGGGAACAAGTGAAGTTGTGAGGAAACAGACTTGAGGTCAGCCCTGCTGCAGAGACAGAGAAGGTCATGCAGGCGGACAGATAGACAGGTAGGCAGACAGACAGGAAGCCAGCAGAGCTAACCCTTCCTCTCAGTACCTGGACAGACCCGCCCAGCCTATCAGCAGTGAGATGGGAGCCCAGCAGCTCTCGATTGGTCACTGGAGTTGGCTGGGACTCACTGCCTTTCCCCTCTGGAGACTAGAGGAGACGGGAAGCCGATCGCAGGAGAAAAGGGAATAAGTGAGGAAGAGGAGGAGGTGGAAACAGAGAGGTGAAGAGGAGATGATGGAGGAGGGTCGGCGGGATGAGGCGGACCAGAGTGAGAGGAGAGTGACGGGAGGAGGCGGGAGGACGAGCAGATGGAGCGGAGAGGCGTCAGGGTGAGGAGCAGTTTGGTGAGGAGAGAAAAGAATGAGGAAAGAGTGACAAAGGAAACAGAAAAGAAATAGTGAGTTCAGAGTCAGTATTCGGTGGAAGAGCAACAGGTGGGTGAGCACTCAAGTGTGCAGTGCAGCCAGAGTGCACAGGAGAGTGCGCACGTGTGGTAGCCCCATGCAAAAAGGGGAAAGAGGTGGTCCTCGATGTGTTACTTCAACCTCAGCTGCTTCAAAACCTAACAACTGATGCCTTCATAAACCTGGACTGACTGCATTTGTGAATGTAAAAGCAGGAGTGGGCGGTATAACCAGCAAAACAGGGCTGGGAGAGGTATGGACTTCATCAGATTAATTTTGTCTGTTTGTGAACAAAATGGAAAAAACCTGAATCCAGATACAGGAGGTCCTCAGTTTATGACATCCTTGACTTACGGCGTTTAGTCGTTACGTCGGAACTGGTTACATGGAACTAGTTGGCGAGCGGAGTGGACGAATATGGACTAATTATTACATCGAGTTGTAAAAACAGTGCAACATATTCTGTTATCTTCTTGTAAAATGACTCTTACATGCATGAAAGTTGTTGATATTCATGACTTTTATGAAGAATTGATTGATATCGTGATGCACGTAACGGATTTGTTAATGTTTTTGCTGCACTTCCGACGAAAATCGGCTTACGCTGCGCCGTAGGAATGAAACTCCGACATAAGTCAAGGACCCCCTGTATGTGCTTCCTCTACTGATTGAGCAGTTAAAAACATCTGAATAATGACAAGCAATAAGGCTCCAGAGTCTAATCAGCACAGCTACAAACTGCACTAACTTGGGAATAGGATTGTCCAGATCACTGGAGGTTGTCAATAGCCTTCAGGTCTTCCTGCAGCTAAAACTGGACTAATTAAACGCTTTTAACGCTGACTGAGACTAAAAGACTCACTACTGCTAGCTTTAGCAATTTTAGGGCTGCAAACCACTCTCTGGAGAAGACCAAATTTACAGCAACACACTCCATGGAAAGACGAATCAATACGAACATGTGTTTGTCTCCACTTTCAAAAACTAATTCCACAAAAAATATGGTCTTATAATCTGGTGATGTGTCGCTAAACACTGTATAAAGATTCCAACTGGAGAGCTTTCTTACTCAACACAAAATACTAAACACAACCTGCTCATTTAAACCACTGACAGGTGAACATTGATCATCTCGTTACGATGCAATTATCTGCTGGGAAACACTGGACTGGGTCCTGTCATTACTCTAGCTGCTATTTTGACATGTAGCAGCCACCTAAACATGGACCAAACACAGTCCCCACAACAACCACAGCCTCCTACTGCACTGTTAATGCTTTGCCACGCTGCAAAAAGTGCCCAGGAACCGAATGACAAGACCCAGATCCCAACTTAATTGAGCGAAAACAAACTCAATCCACGGAGGTCCCACTGCTCAACCCACAGGACTGGAAGGTTCAATGACCAAACCTCACAGAAGTCCTGTATTCAGCGACATAATATTTTTCGTACTTCAGCGAACCAGAATTAGCCTTTAACTGGAAGCAAAGAAAAATAGTTATTGTCCTAGAATGCTTCTTTGAACTTCACCTCTTTACTTCAACTGGCTTCAGATTATACCGCCCAGCCCTTTGTGAGAGTGTGCAGTCTGTGAATCTTGTGTCATCATGGTTCCAGTTTGGAGAGAAAACCATGAAAACTATAACACTTCAAACTATTCTACAACACAGTGCAAAGCTGGGTCTCTAAAACCCATAAAAATAGAACTTGCACTATCTACTTGAGACAATTTTTTCCATGCTTTGCGTGACGATATTAAATGACAGGCGCAGTAACTAGATTTTGAGACACTGATCAACATAAAAGCATCTTTTTTTTTGTGGTTTCAGAATCTGATCTAAAAGAAAAAAGATCTTGATGTTACATTACATAACATCAGCCCAAGAAGTCTTGATCAGACTGATATGGTGCATGAAAGGTCCCATACTGTCCCCCTATTAGCAAATTATAGCAAGTCTCATGTCTCCACAGTGTGATAGTTCATTTCACTATGATTGTGTAACTTCTGGTTTTAGCCCTGCTCTCAGCAGCCTGTTTTGCTCTGAAAAGCAAAGAGCTGCTGCTGTCGACGCCTTTTTCAGAAAAAAAACTCTCTCTGTGTCCATGATTGTTACCGCCGAGTGTGAAACGTGTGAAATCAGGACTTTCTAATGCTTCTAACTTTTTCTCTGAGCAATAATTTTACATGAAAATACCACCGACATCATAGTACATTTGTTGTTTGGTGAGTTATTGAACAATGTTGCGGTATAAAATATGTATTTTGGCAGCCTAGAAATAGCTCTGAAGTGACTGCTGATTAACATATAGCATTACATTCATTGCACATTTGTTGTGTTGTCTGACAACAGAAACAGAGAAGAGTGGAAATGATAACAGCTTCTTGGAGAATATGGCTGTATTAGAACAGTAAATGTGAGCACAGAGAGCAGGAGAGAAGTAAACGGATGTAAACACTGGCTCACTATGCTCCACTGAATCCACCCACTCAGTCCTTGTTTAGTAGTTTCAAATCGGTCTTAAAGTTTCCACTCATTTCCACAACCAGGCCCTTAATTTAAGTGATGGGGAACAAAATTCACAGTGATTGTTTGGGAAAAAATACGTTCCAGTGTTTATGTGAAACTAGTATGAGGCTTCAAGAGAGTTTCAATCAAATCCAGTGGTTATCTTTTAGAAGATACAGCCTTTTAGCACCAAGAATGTGCTTTTGTGTTCAAATGCTGTAGAGGAATTGTGACACAGATTTTTATACATACACCAAAAAGATTCTAGAAAAAATTCACTTGATTTATTCAAGTCTGAATCTTGGCACAAAATTAGAACTTAAGATCCCCCGTCATGAAATAGTAACAGTTCTAATCCACATCTAGCCACCTGACTACTGTATTAAGACAGAAATACATGAAAAGTGTGAACTGGGGATGTCCGATATTGGCATAAAAATGCAGTATCGGTCAATATCGTTATCGTTTTTTTCCTATCATGAAAGCCGATAAAATAATGCCTGGATTTCGCCGGTATTTACCGGCGTGCAAAGGATCACATCATCAAACTGTCCTGAAGCGTGTCAAAAAGTCTGTGGCTGCAGTAACAAGCTTGTTGGTTTGGAATCATTTCAAAACCCACATATATCGGTATCGGTTGACATCGGAATCGAAAATTGAGAGTTGGACAATATTGGCATATCGGTTATTGGCAATATCGGACATCCCTAGTGTGAAACTATCCTTTAAAAGCTAAAATCAGGAAGTCTCTTGCTTGTAGTTACCACCACAGATTAATAAAAAGACTGCAGATTTGCTCTGCTATGGAATCTTTCAGCCACCAGTTCCATCTGTTCTGTTGATCAGTGTCAAAAATCATCCAGTGTCCAGTGTGATTCAGTAAACAGTGAAATGCTACATTAGCGCTGTAACACTAGAGCATTAAGATCATGCTATTGAGGTACTACTATTATTTTTTCTAGCTTGCTAACTTAAGCTGTTAACTCGTGGTTCACTGTCTGCATATCCACTACTATCTTACATCCAACCGACAAAAAAAAAAAACCAACAAGTTAACCTGCTGAAAGACTAACTATTCTCAGGTGGAGCAAAGTGAGAGAAGCTATGGACGGAGAGGCAGCTTCAGGTTTTCTTGATTTTTCACTGGAAAGTCACATGTGCAGCAACACTTCACATCACTGATGTGCATGTAAGGACGGAATGAGTGCGTACCTGGTTTTTGGTCTGTGGCGCTTTCTCTCGGTTGCTTGTCTGAAGTGGAGTCTCACTGGCCACTGGACCAATAGGAGTCGGCTAAACACACAGGAGGACAACAAGGGAGAGGAAACACACAGTCAGACATCTGACAACGCCTTATGTGGACTTTACATCCAACAGTTTGCGCTCCGTGGGTGAAAATTTCAGATGGTTCATTAGAATTCAAAAGCTCTTAACGGTCATGTTTCACCATATTTATCTGAGCTTTTAACTTTACAGGACCAAAAAAAGAGTTCTGAGGTCCTCCAATCAGCGGCTGGTTGAAGTGCCCAGGTCTAAATACAAACACTGGGGTGACCAGGCCTTCTCTGTAGAAACTCAGGATCTGGAACAAGGTCTTTTTAAATCAAAGCTCAAAACCTTTCTGTTTAAAATGTCTTTTAATACCTAGCAGCATGGTGACATTTTATTAATTTTAGATGTATATTTTAGTACTGTTTTATTGTTGATTATTTGTTTTGTTTAATTGTATATTTTACTGCCGTCTCTGTTATAAGTTACTGTATTGTTTTGAAGTTATTCTCTTGTTTTTCACTGTGAAGCACTTTGGTCACCCTTTGGGCTGTTGTAAAGGGCTATATAAATAACCTATGATTGACTGACTGATGTATGCAAGAGTTGCAGACAGATGTGCATTTCATCCATTCATGTTTAGTCCTAGAGCTAGCTTGGTTTCCAAAGCTCCCTCTAAATTAACACACACTAAAATACGATCATAAAAAACTATTTCTCCACCCACACACACATACATACGACTGCTGTGTTTGTGGACACAACTCCTAAAAATAATTGTAATGTAATTGTTGTAATTGTAATACTACACAATAAAAACAGTGTTTTTCATGTGGGACAGAAAAAGACACAAAATGAGTGGAATTCTATACTGTACAGACGGAAATGTTCACTGCTGCAGGCAGGTGTGAACATGCGATGTACCGGGGCGAGCGATGATGGTGAGAAATCTGGCAGGATTAAGGGCTCTACTGGCAGAAACTCTGTCTCTTATTAGCAAACTTAGTATTACTGTTGTACTGTGAAGGGCAGCTCCTCAGAATAAACTTCATTCTCAACATAAAAGGAAATATTAAATCTTGGGAGCAATTATGCTGCTTGTTTTCCCACTTAAACTCCTGCTGACTTTGCTCAAAGTCAAGCTCTTCAGATTTCTGTATGAGAAGGAATGAATAAGGAAGTTTCTGACTTTCTGGAAATATGAGTCTAAACTGAAGCATGATTCTCAGTTACTGTTAGCAGCACATCAGTAATATGACTGTGTATCACTGCTGACCTGAACTCTCAGTACTGACCATGGAATAAACCTGATAAAGCTCAGCTCCGACAGTCCACAGCACAAAAAACACACTAACCAGTGGCTTTCCGGTCCAGTCGTACTGGTAATCAAAGATGTATCCGTTTCTGTCAAAGAGGTCCGTGAAGAGTTTCCTCAGGTAGTCGTAGTCCGGCTTCTCGAAGAAGTCCAGCCGACGCACGTACCGCAGGTAGGTGGCCATCTCTTCTGTTACACACACACAGATGCAGTTCACCCAATCCACAAACGCACACAGACACACACAAAATTTGATCAACATTTGCTCCACATGCAACATCCGCAAAGAAACGCTGTTTTTCATTGAGGTATATTCGCACCTGGGAAGTTCTCACAGAGAACCTCTATCGGTGTGTCTCTCTTTGTGTCTCCAATCTTCTGGTAACGTTCTTTCAGTGTGTCAGCCTGATAAAGAGACAAACAAGGAGGATTTTATTCATATCAGGTAATGGATGGATGCAAAGTGGATGCAGACAAAAGATCCACACATTACATGGAGGAAATAACAAAACATGACTGGACTGTTGAGCACTCTGGCTGGTTGGTCAGCCGTCTCCTCACCTTGAGTCCCTGCCAGGGGAGGCTTCCTCGCAGGAAGTACATGAACATGTGGCCAAGAGCCTCCAGGTCGTCCCGCCTACTTTGCTCTGAAGTAACACAGAGAAAAAAGGCTTAGATGGCAGGATTGCCCCAGTAGTGTTAAATTAAACATCTCTTAAAGGTCACTACATGCTGTGCAGTTTTCATCCGTCCCAGACGAAACACAACAACAGTGAGAGAATGGTGGTGATATCTTCGGTCGTGGCTCTAACTCGGTAGTCCTACGTCGCACTGAGAGACAGGTTCAAGGATGGTCGTTGTCATGGAGACCAAAGACAAGCTGCCGTAAAATCCTGACTGTCAGAAATCTGGGGTGATCATCTCACAGTGTGATGCTGCTGGACCTACAACAACTAAGTAACCAATAGAAATGCAGGATGAAATGACGTACTGATCAATAAACCCAAAGAGATGATTTACGGCGACAAAACGCATCAAAACACTTATGTGGGATTTAAACAAAGAAGACAGCCTAGTAGAGTTGTGGCAGCAGAAGGGTGAGGGCTCCGTTCATGTTTGGCTAGTTTCCCTGTGATTGTAGGAGCTCCGTTTATCCTTCGGTTGTTTATTTTTCATGGATGGACGGCGCACGCTTTTATTCTTGCCCGTTCACGTCGACTCACGTACATTGTAGGCTGAGATTCAGCTGCGTTTTCATCGTGCAATCTGCACAGAGCAAACTTCAAGTCATGCCCAAAGATTATTAGATTTATGTCGTACAGCACAGCAAACTGTGAACTTATAAAATGACCCAGCGTGGAGAGGCCTAAGAAGACAAACATGACATAATCCAGCATCTAGTGGAGTACAGAGAGAACCACTGCTGCAAGAACCAGGAAAATAATATTCACCACGGACTCATTCCTTTATGATACTTGAAATATTTCAGCACCAGTTATTTAAAAACTACAAAATCCCTATCTGCTGGTAAACATTAAATTCTCCTTTTCACAGCACTATTAGATCAGACAGAGACAATTTGGAAATAGAATTTTTTTCCATTAGGCAAGAAACAGCAGCAATTTTAGTGTATACACAGAAGGTATTCAGACACTACTGAATGTTAATCACTCACACTTTGACAGTAGAAATACATTTTAAATGTGGAAAATAATCATTTCTAGTTGCAGTCAATTGAGCTGAGTGAAAATTCATAAATTCCAAACACAAATTGTTGTATGTCATTCATGAAGTCATGTGCTAATACAACAACAAATGAATGAATCCAGTAGGTGTGTATGCTGTAGGCATCTTGCAGTTCCTCTTTAATAAGAAAAAAAGCTTGAATTAGTTAACTTCATAAGTAGCATTGCGAGATAAAGGTGCTTATTGTGAATGCAGGGCTCCGGACTGTGACCTAAGTGACTGTTCTTTGTGTGTGACGTAAAATTTGCCCATGTCGGGGAGTGCATGATGATCATTAAGCTGTTTTATTGCACTTCCACCTGCCCAAGTAGCTACTGCATTAGCCATTGAGGCTGAAAGAAGCACTTTTTCTTCTTCACTGGCTCAGTCCCTCCCTCCCGACCTACACTCTTTCTGCCTACTGCGTGAAATAATCCATTTAGTTGTTAAGACTGTTAAGATGAAGTGGTCTGTAGCTGATAATCAGAGACAACAAAACGAGGAGAAGGGAGGAGGCAGAAGGAAAAGCGCTAAGCTCAGTCGCAACGGCTAACGCAGCACTAGAGCACAAAATTAAATGAATATCAATGAAAATAATCAGTTTGGCTTCCCACAATTTATAAAAAACTTTGTTCACACAAAACAGCCGATGTGCAGAGGTTAGAAGCAACCTCAGGGAAAAGCCTGGTGATAAATCCAACCTATAAAGTCTCAAATCACTGTCAGTTATTAAGACAACATCAGCATGTAAGGCTGACTAACACCAGGTTGTTCCAATGTGCTGCTGCAACCGACTGATCCAGTGGGTAACAGTACCGCTACCGATGGAAAAGTTCATCTATAGTGCTGCAGGATCTCACAGGCTTTCACAGAGAGAACAATAAAGTGGAGCACTGAACTCCAGTAACAACAAACAAATCGATCAACCGACACGCTGCAGCACTTTACAAAACAAAGACGAGAACTCAGTCCACAGATTGTTTAGTTTCAAAATCTTGGCACCAGTATAGTGGATTGGCTCTCTCTGGTCCTAATATTATAGTGGAGATGCTTGTTGAAATGTTGAAATTAAGGCTGCTGGGTTGGCCTATCTGCTGAAGAAAAGGAATCTGATTTTAACGTGAACAAACCAGATTAAATATATGCATGAGCTTTACATAAAAGAATATTTTGTACACGTGTGCACACAGGATGAGGCAGCTCACCTTTCCCCAGATGTGTATTGATGCTCATATATCTAGCAGTTCCAGTCAGACTCTTGTGTTCTCTGTACGGGATGTGTTTCTTCGTCTCCGGGTCGATGTATTCTTTCGCCAGGCCAAAGTCTATGATGTGGATGGTGTGCTGTCGCTTGGAGCCGGGCCTGCCAACCAGGAAGTTCTCGGGCTTCACGTCTCTGTAGATCAGGCTTCTGGTGTGGACGAACTCCATGCGAGTTATCTACGAGAGAAGATGCAGTCATTTACAGAAGCAAATCTAGGAACTCCAACAATAAAGCACAAGCGTTATATGATAGTCCTACCAGTTGTATGGCTATCATGAGTACAGTCTTTAGAGAGAAGGTCCTGTCACAGAGGTCAAATAGATCTTCTAAGCTCGGTCCCAGTAGCTCCAGAACCATAGCATTGTATTTACCACAAGGTCCGAAGTAAAACACCTGGGGTACACCCTCTGGAGGAGCAATAGAAAAACAGAGCGCATTGAAGACAATTACAGTCAAAACATTAAAGAAATGCTTCAAATTTTCACTTTTAACCCTTGTGTTGTCCTGCGGGTCAAAATTGACCCGTTTTGAAGTTTGAAAATTATGAACAAAAATATATCTTCACAAGTGAAACTTCTGATGTCCACATTTTCAACATTTTTGGGAAATCTTTGAACATTTTTTGGTGGAAAAAAAGAAATGTTAAAAATGTTTCTTAGGAACATTCACAAAAAAAAATCAATTTGGTTGATTTTTCTGTGAATGTTCATAGAGAAAATATTAGAAGTTTTACTTACATATATGTAATCATTTTAGATATTTTTTAGGATTTTTTGGGAAGATTTTTACTCATTTTTTGAAAATATTTACAAGAATTTTCTTGCCAAATTTGGGGGATTTTTTTGAATAAAACTTCTAAGGGAAACTTTTAAGGAATTACTTGAATTTTCTTCCTGAAGGTTTTACAAATTTTAAGAAATTTGGGGAATTTTTTTGCTGAATTTTTGCACTTTTTTCAGACATGAAAACATTATTTTTTGGTGCCCGTAAATGAATACAACAGGAGGGTTAAACACATTTTGTCATCGATAATAGGTTGAAAGCTGTGGAAAAGCGACTAAAAGCCTTTTGTGTTCAACTATTTCCGCCGTCACGAATGCATAAGCAGCCAAACTTTAGCAAAATGATGGTGTGTGTCGGTGTGTCACCGACAAACATCTCATACTGGGTGGTCTGGGTGTCAGCACAATGGGGGGAAACGGTGAACAAAGAGGGACGGCGTGGGTGTAAACGCCTCCCTCAGGTCTGAGTTAAAAAGGACAACTAACACAGTGCAGAGGAAAATATGGATTCCGGTTCTATTCGGATTCTTTTTCATGAACGGTGGTCTCATAAAACCTGACAACAATAACAAATAAACTAAAACCAAAACTAAAAAAGCAAAAAAAGACACAGAAGTTCTCACCTGAACTTCCCAGTTGTTTGTAGAATCGATATTCTAGGTGGAGCTGTGGTGCCCGTGACTTGATTGGTTCCTGCAAAAAAAAAGAAAAAAAAGAGTAACTTAGAATCAGAATGATGCTTCGTCAGACGCACTCAACAATCCAAAGTAAATGCAGAATACTGAGAGGTCATCAGGACAGTAGCAGTTTGAGTGTTCTAAGACCCAAACAGTGAATTCAGGTTCATGTTCAGACTTTCCATTTTTTGCACAATCGTGATGCAGATTGAATTTTAGATGGATACGATTGTCATTTTTGCCCGTCAAGCTACACTTGACAAATGGTAATTAGGTTGTTAGATTTGTGTGATTTTATTAAAAAACTAAAATCATCTGCAAAAGTATTCAGACCCGTTGCTGTTGCTCTCCAGATTGTGGTCAAGTGAATCCCGTTCGGTAAAATCCCACAATCCAGACTGCAGGTCAGCACTACAACTAAGCCATGAAGACCAAGGAATTCTGTAGACCTCTGTGATCAAACTGGCAAGGCAGAAATGCAAGAGTACACAACCATTTCTAAAGGTCAGAGTGTTCCCAGGAGCGCTGTAGGGATTTAGGGGAACTTGCTGGAGCCTTTATGGCAGAACAGCTAGATGACAGCCTCTCTTGAAAAACAGGCAAATGACAGCTTGTTTGCAGTTTGCCAAACAGGTACAGCTCATAACCTGCTATTACCATCTCAGCAGTGAAGCATGGTGGTGGCAGCATCATGCTATGTGGGCTTGTTCCCAGCAACAGGGAGACCGACCAGAACTGAGGGAGGATGAATGCAGCCAAACACACAGAGGTCCCTATAAACCTGCTCCAGACTGAAGGCAACTTAAGACTGGAGCGACAGTTCACCTTTCAGCACAATTGACAGCCAAGACGACACTGGAGCGGCTTTAGGTCGAGTCTCTGACTGTCCTTGAGTGAACCATTTAAAGCTAAAACGTAAACCACACAGACTAACTGTGTAGAGACCTGAAGATGGCGGTTTAGATGCTTCCATCCAATATGATTGAGTTTTACAGGTTCTGTTAGAAGAAATGGGATAAACTGCACCAACCAAGGTGTGCAAACCCTGCAGAGACTTACCCAAGAAGACTCAAACTGCTGCCAAAGAGGATCCAACAAAGTACTGAATTAGGAATCTGATTATGGTTTTGAACAGATTTCAGTTGCTACTGTGGGTTACTGAATCAAAAAGGCCCATTTTATCCTTTTAAAATTAAATACACAACAAAAAAAGTGAAGGGGTCTGAACACTTCATCAACACACTTTGGTTTAAATGCAATATTGATCCTGCAATGCTAGAAAGTTACAATAAAAGGGTTTTTACCAGTTTGATGGCCACATATTCATTGGTGTACAGGTTCTTTCCGAGTCGCAGCTCTCCAAAGTTCCCACAGCCAATCTTCTTTCCGACACGGAAGTTTGGTCCGACCATCAGCACCCCGGAGTTGGAGCCGGCACCCCGGCCACCATGCCCCGATCGGCTCCCCGTCTTCCCAGACATCCTCTTCCCCTCCTCCACCTCCCCCTTTCCTCCACCTCCACCGCCTCCTCCCCCACCCCCTCCTCCCCCTACTCCTCGCTTGTCAAAGTCCATCAGTTTGTGGTAGCCTGGCCTCTCCACGGTTAAGCCGATTCCATGCAACCAAAACAACCACCAAAACAACTGCCTAGCGGCCTAACAAACGTCGGGGTGGTCGACAGAGAATCGCACTCTGACTTTAAAGATGGAAAGGACTGAGCGGTGGAAGATTAGGATGAACTGGGATGGATGTGGGATGAATTCAAACAGAAGAAGATGATCTCATGGAGGAGGAGATTTTAGTTCGACTGAGTTAAATGGCAGAATACAACGGTGATGAGAGTCAAAGATGGAACAAAAGTCAATGATCTTTCGGTGGGACGGTGGATGACAACTGAATGAAAAATAAAATGAAAAGACGATGGGGTGAGGGGGGATTCCTTGCAGTGACTTTATACCCCCTTGTAGGGGCCAGAGATGGTGATGGAGGAGAGAAAGATAACAGCTCAATCTGTCACCACACGTAGCTAGCCATATGCTAACATGCTATATGAAGCTGGGAAGCTAAGCTAGCTTCAGGCTCACACATAACAATCCACCATGACAACTGACAAATAAAACCGAGGGAGTTCAGAGCTTCCCCTTTCTTATATCTGACAGAATACTTGTGTTGCTTGATTTACTGCCATAGGTCTAAACTGGATGGCTTTAGATCATGTGTCCCAATAATTAGTGGACCTTTGTACTCGTTCTTTGTCCCACAGAGGCTGATAATGTGTCGCGCAGCTGCTTGGTCCTTTAAAACACCAGGTAAAGTTTAGTCCCTGGGTGCAAAGAATACTGTGTTCCGGCACCTGTGAAAACAGAGAAGAAAAATAATTATTAGATTAAAATATTTCATAAAAATTTAACCATATTTTCACGCAGTACATTTAGAAAGCAGTTCAGGAAGTCCAACAGTTGACAAACTGCCTCTTTTCACTGCAAAAACTCAAAATCTTACCAAGTCTGTTTGTCCTATTTTTAGTCAAAATGTCTCATCCCACTTGATTTAAGATAAATTCACTTAACAAGTGACATTTCAGCAGATGGAGGGACTTGTTTTAAGACAACGCATCTTAAATGTTTGTTAAGTCAAACAATCTTGAAATTATCTTGTTTTGAGTTGAATTTCACAAGAAAACTCAAAATAAGTTTAACCCTCGTATCGTCCTGTGGGTCAAAATTGACCCGTTTCAAAGTTTGAAAATGTGGGGAAAAAAATATATATTTTCACAGTGAAACTTCTGATGTCCACATTTTCAACATTTTTGGGAAATCTTTGAACATTTTTTGGTGGAAAAAAAGAAATGTTAAAAATGTTTCTTAAGAACATTCACATAAAAATCAACCAAAATCCAGCGAAATTCACTGGATTTTGGTCGATTTTTCTGTGAATGTTCTTAAAGAAAATATTAGAAGTTTTACTGATATATTTGTAATCACTTTAGATAATTTCAGAATTTTTGGAAGCTTTTTACTCATTTTTTGAAAATATTTACAAGAATTTTCTTGCCAGATCTGGGGGATTTTTTTTAAAATGAAACTTAATTAATTAATTAATTATTGGAATTTTCTTCCTGAAGGTTTTGCAATTTTTCAGAAATTTGGGGAATTTTTTTTGCATATTTTTTGGATTTTTTTCAGACAAGGAAACAATATCTTTTGGTGCCTGTAAATGAAGACAGCAGGAGGATTAATACATCTCAAATTAGGAGGTTACATGAAAGTAAAAATCTATTTTTGTGTGAAAAACTGCTATTTTTTTAGCATGTCTGGCTTTTTTAAGACACCTAAGCTTGACAATCCTGGTAAAATAGAGCTTAAAATAAGTTTTCCCAGCTAATTTTTAGATCTCAATATTCTAAATATCATATCTTATTTCAAGAAATCTTACCAAGCCATTTTTCACTTGTTCTATTGGCAGATTTTTTCACTTATTTCATGGTAAAAGTTCCTTGAAATAAGTTATTTTTTCTTGTTTTGAGAGAAGCATTTTTTCCAGTGTGGCTGTAAAACTGTGGGGTGTTTAGAAAGGAAAATCACAAATCAGACCAGTGATCAATATATTCTTGTGTTGTATTAACTCATGGAGAGGAATCGTGCTGTAAAAAAGTAAGTATAAACCTGCTGAATTAGTATTATAGTGAACTAGATTTTTTGAAAGTGCTGAATGTAGAAACAGCTCCATCAGATTATCATCAAATATAACTACATCCTCTTTTTGTTTTTGAGGCTGCAACAAGAAAACAAACTCATGTGTGCAACTGAGGGACACAGGCGGAGTGTGATGAGCGCTCCAAAAACCCCTACAATAAGGAAATGTTTTTGGAAGTTTACCTGTTTAAAATCTATAACTGCAACAGACTGACAGCAACAGAAAACCAGGCCAGATCTTCCTCCAGGAGGACGGGACATGTTCTCTCATGTTTCTGATTTCCTCTTCTAATAATAACACTCATCTTGGCTCCTCTAATTCCTTCCTTCACTCCTCTCAGTTTTCCTCTCACTCCATTCTTTCCATTCGCATCCAGCCCATCTGCACCTCTCCTCCTCTCAAAACCTCTCGTTTCTCCACCTGCTCTCTTAGAAAATGTCCATTTGCATGCACATATGCAGGGGGAAGATACAGCATATTATTTCAGACTGAAAACAATATTATTATTTGCATGAGTTTCGCTTTGGTTTTATGGTTCAGTACTAGCTCAACAACAACTCATCTTAACTAAAGTTCAACAGAGAAATAGCAGCCCAGTTGTCCACAATTATTACAGGGCATCGCTCTGACAACCAATAAGCAGACAGAGAGTTACTAAACAGTAACAGTGAATTACATATCATCTGACTGGAGCATGGACAGCCACGTTCTGTAAACTCGCACAGTTTATAAACAGTCCAACAGCTGAAGGACACAGTGTCAGAATGGAAGTCAGAGTGGGCAGGAAGCACAAATCCATGGCAGAAATACTGTCGATGCAATCAGTATCATGCAAAATGGACACTTTACAAACACAGCTACACTGATCAGCCTGAAACAGCAGACAGGTGAAGAGAGGAACAGTCACCATTTCTGTACAATGCAATGTTTTAAAGCAGGGAAGCCTTGTTTCCTGGAATTCTTGTGGTGGTTACTTTGACATTTAACACCCACCTAAACACCCCAGCAGACCAACCTATCTCAAAGGACCTTTCACCACCGGCCATTGAAAAATAGGTGCTGAATTTATGTTACTCCAGGCTAAAAACACACCCTCATTACTCAATCTGAAACACTGTATTGCTGCTACAACGTTTAGAATACTCATTTAACCCTCGTGTCGTCCTGCGGGTCAAAATTGACCCAGTTTAAAGTTTGAAAATGTGGGGAAAAAAATCTTTTCACAGTGAAGCTTCTGGTGTCCACATTTTCAACATTTTTGGGAAATCTTTGAACATTTTTAGGTGGGGAAAAAAGAAATGTTAAAAATGTTTAAGAATTTTCAAATAAAAATCAACCAAAATCCAGCAAATTCGATGGACTTTGGTTGATTTTTTGTGAATGTTCTTAAGAAAATATTTAAAATTTTACCGATATATATGTAATCACTTTAGATATTTTTAGGATTTTTTTGCAAGATTTTTACTCATTTTTTGAAAATATTTACAAGAATTTTCTTGACAATTTGGGGTATTTTTTTTAAATAAAATTTTTAAGGGAAACTTTTAAGGAATTATTGGAATTTTTTTCCTGACGTTTTTGCAAATTTTCAGAAATTTGGGGAATTTTTTTGCTGAATTTTGGGATTTTTGACAAGAAAACAAGATTTTTTTTGGTGCCCGTAAATGAGGACAAGAGGGTTAAAATACTGCATCCTTTCTGCCGTTTAAATCTGCAGGATGAGACCACAGAGACAGCAGAAGCCAGATCATCCCTGGAGAGACGAATCCAGAGCATCTGTTCCTATCAAGAAGTCCGCCATGGCCAAACCGTTCAGTGAGCTCTTTACAACCGAGGATGAAAACAAACCTAAATACCTGCCAGAGGTCCGCATTTCACTGGATTCCACTTAGATGGTGGACAAACGACGAGCCCAAACATTGTCACGTTGCCATGTTAGCATAGCGCTACCTATCTGCAGCATCTCTCTTTAGTCAGTGTGTTCTCCACAGTAAGAGGCAGTATTAGTGCTTAAAATGTTGGCATTTTATCCTCTACAGTCGATAATAGGCCGGTGGGTTTGAAAGGCTCGTTATCTCTTTGTTTTGTTTTTTTAAATCACCAAAATGATCCCATTTACCAAAGCAATGGAACGAAAACGCAGCAAGAACTGTTGAATTTTCATGCATCGAACTTTGTTTTGTGTGGAAAAACAACCAAATCTCAGCTAAAATTTAGATATTTCCTCAAAATCACTTTATCCTTCTACTTCTTATTTAAAAAATATTGCCAAAAATAAATAATTTGCACTAACCAGATTCTGCAAAAAACTAAAAATTCTGCGTTCCTTATTACAACCGAGAATCCATTACTGATTGACTCAACAATCAATAGTCACCTGATAAAAATTCTGAGGCTTTTTAGCTGAAATGGACTGAACTGCAGGCTGTGTGATGTGTGTGTAAACAAATCTAAAAAGTAAATAAAACATTTATAGAATGCAGAACCACCTTTTCTATAGTGCTGGTGACACCTGTGGAAAAATGATACACAAGTTTATTCCAGATTTTAAAAAATATTTGTAAAAAGAATAATCAGAATAAATGCAACTTTGGTCTTTGGTGTTCTAACTTGGGCATACTGCACAAAAGACATCTTTGAGTTCTCCCTACTTCTAGCCATGGTTGTGCTGCTTCAGTGGAGACACAGGACTTTATATTGAGCCAACATTGAGTAAAAATGTGACAAAAACTGCCTAGAAAGTGCTCTGTGTTGAGATGGTTCAGAAGGACAGAGCTGTATTTTGTGTAGTAAACCATTGTTTCATTTAAAAAAAGAACAATATCTCTCTGTTTTGCTTCTTGTTCCCCCGCTGTACCTAAAACATACCATGTTGTGACTATAAAACTGAGGTACACAGTGAACTGTGATCTCTGTGTACCGTTACACACCTACTAACCACACTAATGCTCAGAAGTACTGACTGTCAGCTTCAGAATAATAGCTCAGCTTCTCAAGAGGTTCATGACCACTTCCTACTCATGATAACGACACAGAAGAAGACAGATAAGGCCGAAGAGGAAACGTCTGAGATAGCGGCTAAGTGTCAATGCATCCCATCTGATGTCATGAACAGGAATAAGTCGACCCCTGATCCCCCGTAGGGCAGGGCAACATGTGAACTATGAACATGAGCACAAGGACCCTTCATTTATGAGGGTTTTTATTGTGTTTTGTTGAATTTCTGGGATGATCCAGACATTCATGTTTCTGCAGTCCAACAGAGTGAGACGTCTTCCACTTAAACTTTAATCAGATATCAATAATTTATTCTGATCAGGTTCATGGTTTTTAACATAGGTCTTTTAGGGTTTTGATTAGAGGTACTGGCTAATCACAGATACATCAACATTAGCATGTATATTTATAAAAAAAAAATCTATGTGTAAACTCACTATGTCATAGATTCATCATGCCTGGTATATTGTCTGTTTCTTAAGAGCATTCACACAAAAAATCAACCAAAATCCAGTGAATTTTGCTAGATTTTGGTTGATTATTTGTGAATGTTGTTCAAGAAAATATTAGAAGTTTTACTGATATATATGGAATCACTTTAGATATTTCTAAGATTTTGGGGGGAGTTTTTTACTCATTTTTTTGAAAATATTTACAAGAATTTTCTTGCCAAATTGGGGGATTTTTTTTTTTTTAAATAAAGTTTTTAAGGGAAATTTTTAAGGAATTATTGGAATTTTCTTTCCTGAAGGTTTTGCAGATTTACAGAAATTTAAAGATTTTTTTTGCTGAATTTTTGGATATTTTTCAGACAAGGAAACAACATTTTTTTGGTGCTCGTAAATGAAGACAACAGGAGGGTTAACTGTCCATGGCTAACAAGTTATGCTCATTCTGTGGAAGGAGAGGACTTGGATCATAATGTGTACATGAAAGAGCACCAATCTTGAAAAAACAAATTCTATACAACCACGAACAAAGCTGTACAATGCAGGAAGTACCAGCATCTAATGTACCACTGTGTTCACACATACAGCTATCCAGGTTTATCACAGTCTACTCAGATACTGACGTTCTAGTTCCATCAAAGATCTGTAACTAGAGAAACCACACACATTACATTTGTCACCAGTAACAGTAGCTGAATGCATTCAAAAAAAAGCTGATACTGATACCACTCTATAAACACATCAATGTGTGATGCCACCTTCAACAGTGCAGCTGCATCAGCTCTTTTCCTGACAACCTGAACCTGTTGTTTATGTGGGAAACGTGCACAGCCAAGTTTATCAAACGAGGAAATAAGGTCGCTTGAAACTTACCAAACCGACTTGTAAGACTTCGGACAATTAGATTCCATAATAAACTCAAAAACACATCCTGCCCCAGCTGAAGTTAGATCTATGCCTTTAATTACACCCCCTGGAGCAGGTCAAACATTGTTTTTTTTACCCTCCCACAAAGGCCTCTGTTAGATTGAGCAACTCACAGCAAAAATCAATGCTGCTCTATAGGCCATATATGAGAGAGGGTTAGGCCTGCGCACAGCAAGAGGCACATTCACTCCCACACATGATGGCCTCAGCTAAAAGAGGAGTTTGCAATTCTTGTATGAATAACATCTGAGAGACCGAGGCCTCCACTCAAACACAGGTCTGACGAAACTGTCTTTAGTTAATGACATCGACTCATCGCACCAAAACTGTTCACTCAACAATTTCCATTTTATTATGGTTTCACCTGATATTTAAACCCTTCGACAAACAAGAACAAAAAAATGCTTTATTGTTAAACTACACAGGAAAAGAGTGCATTTTAAGCACCTAAAACAATAGCGATACCAAATAAACATGTTGGTTAAGCACCAAAATCAATGCATGAATCCTGGTATTCACACTGAGCTTTGGTCTGCAGAGTTTTGTGTCGTCGTCTCCTCTTGTCTGGCAACATCAAACCAGGCAGTGAAAGTTTAGTGGTTTATTACGCCCACTAACCTGCATGACACCTCACAGGCAACAGAATCTACTGCACAGCCTGCTGCAGGCTACAAACCTGACCCCAATTACTGAGCAACTGCAACAAGGATTCAACAGCTTCACCACAAGACTAGAAACTAATGCACAGGAACAGTTCATTAAATATGCCAGTTTACCTCTAATTCACCTTTAAAATTTAAAGTAAAAACCTGCTCCTCTACTGGAACCTAATGCACCACCTGTGAGGTATAAACATTGTGGTTTTATAGCATTTCATACACATTTTACCTATGAGATACAAATACACCATTAATTTACACTGCTACCCAGTGAAAAGCACTAAAAGCTTGATGCACATTTCATGTCATTTTTAAAATAGTAACATATATTACAAAAGCTTCCACTGTCCCAACAAAACGCTGGTTTAGCTGTATTTTAGTTACTCCTGTTGGAAGTAGGGTTCAACAGTTAATCAATTTCAAATCAAAATCAGACTTTCAAGCAATGTAATGAGCAAATTACAGATATACTTTAGGATTTAAACTGTTATATTAATGCTTTAACAAATTCACGCTGTCCTCCATGTGCGATAGTTTGCAGGCATTTCAAGTGATAATGCTCCATCGCATATTATAAATCCATTATTCAATAAATACTGAACTAAGGCTTGACTTTAAAAAAAATAACATCGTAAATAAAACTACAATATCTATCAGAAAAATTACAATTCGATAACTTCCCCATATCGTTCATCCTTAGTGTGAAGCTGGAGCAGTGACCTGTGAACACACACAACATCCTGAACAACTTGTAAACTTCCTAACTGATGATTTAAAACCAACAGGATCGGCTTTACCTTGGCTCTAATAATGCTGCCTCACTGAGCCATGTGCCCAGAACAGTTTGTCAAGACATATCAATGTATGACCTCTCACGGTTTACTCTGATTAAAGGCGCCGCTGTAGTCTTTATACCGAATAAGCCAACTACCACATCTCTGCATTATATCTCCACAGGGCCCTGCATTAAATGTTGTTAGGTATATTGCTTTTAAAGTATGATTTTTTTTTGTATCAGTGGCACCTTAGAGTAGAATTAACTGTCTACAATACAACTGAGGACTAGAACCTTTACCCTAATGATCACTCAGTTAATTTAAGGTTGTTTTCAGCAGCCTGATCAGAGTTCCTGTTGAGGTTTTTGGGGGAAATACAGCTTATCATAAGGTATCAACATGGCCTTGCCTCACCACCCACACTCCAGTCATCAACTTGGCTACATCACCTCTTACTCATTTCTGAATACGACTTTGAGTACTAGCGGATATTTAAAAGCCAACTTTAAAAAAAAAAAAAAAAACACCGTGGGTTCGTCCAAGAGCTTCGCAGGCTGTCAGGGTTGCAGATTTGGGGACAGAAAGCTTTTGAAGGGACGAGCAAAGCAGCTCCAGCTTGCTAACGATGCTAACGCTAGCTGCTACGACTGCAGCAGATTTAAACATTCGAGAAGCAATGACTCTCTAATGTCGAAATTAAACACTCAAAGTCGCTTCGAGATGTTATCCGGAGCCCTGTGGTGTAAAATCTAGCATTGTTGTGTTATTGCACGTCAAACTATCCATCGAGGTAGGTAGCGCAGGAAGTTAGGTTTAGGCCACAGTAGTTTGTGTGTGTTTGGCCTCAGTGTAGCTTCACAATATTAGCTTCACTGAAACAACTCTGAAGTGGAGAAATCGCGGCAGGAAGTGAAGCGAAGTGGTATCACAGAATACAGTGACAATATTATCAAACAGGTAGTAGTTTAGCTAGAGAATTATCCCAACAGTCGGCTAGCGTTTACTAGCTTCAGTGGTCGCAGTTAGCCTAGCAGAAGCTAACATGTTAGCCAGCGAGCTAACTAGCGCTGAATTTGTGCCCATACATACAGTCATTCATAAACACAGATAGTTCATTTCACAAAGGCGTTTCTTGAAAGTTTAGGGGAAAAAACATTTCACCTACCTAATTAGATTTTCCTTACGTCGCTATTTTTGTAGCGGGGAAGAAATTGTTGTCGTTTTTCTTCGTCTCGTTTTCCTGCTCATCTCTTTTTCTGTGGATGTTTGGCTAACCAGCTGAAGAGCCTCGACGCTGAGCGCTAACGCAGTTTGCGTAACTGCGGCTCGGAGCTGCGCACTGAGCGCAGGCGGAGAGCGTAAATATCTGTGGAGAATATCCACACGGAATCTGCGTTGTGTGCGTGACAGGGGGCCACGCACGCTTTGATTTGTGGACAAAAGTTGATTTTACTTTGTCTGCGACTTTCCCAGATCTCTATGAGAGTGTTTATGTGTTTCATACTGAGTTACACTGATGTAGAGTCTAGTCCAGTAGAAGTATTTAAATAGATGAAAGACTTTTATACAGTCATGGGAAAAATGATTAGAACATTCTTGTTTTCTTCAATTTCTTGTTCATTTTAATGCCTGGTACCACTCATAGACTGTATATAAATTTTATACAGTCTATGGTACCACTAAAGTACATTTGTTTGGACAAAAAAAATTATAACAACAAAAATAGCTCATAAGAGTTTAATTTCAGAGCTGATATCTAGCCTTTTCCCATGATTTTCTTGATATTAACCAAAATCACTTCAGTTCTTCCATCAATATCTATGGCGTTGTTCTGCCAAAAACAGCTTTTAGGAGTCCATGTTTTCTTTTCTGTCTGTTTTAGTCCCATGATCCACACGGGAGTTAGTACTGATTCATAACCATTGTTTCTGATGACTGCAGCCATGCGTCTTGGATGTTCTCCACCAGCTTCTGACATTGTTCTGCTGTCACAGCAGCCCATTCCTGTTGCACTCATTCTAACTAATCTGCTTTGTTTTTGGGCTTGTGTTTCTCCATTTAGCGTTTGATGATTTTTCCACAGGTTTTCAGTTGGTTTTAGATCTGGTGATTGAGCAGCCAAGGCATGGTTCCAATGTTCTGGTTCTCCATCCAGGCTTTAACTGACCTTGTCTTGTTGGGAAATCCAATCATTGGAGGCAGGAAAGAGTTTTCCAGCTGATGGAAGAAGAGTGTTTTCAAGAGTAGCCCCAAACATGACCTGGTTCATTTGCACTGTTCCACCCAGACTGAAACTACCCCAGATGGTCACTGATCCACCTCCATGTTTTACTGTAGGGGCAGACAGTCTGGTTTGTAGCTTCTCCAGGCTTCCTCCTAACCAGTAAGTTGGTTGGAGTGGACATCAACTGAAAACTGGACTCATCCCTGAAGAGAACCTTAGTCCAATCATCAACAGTCCAATCATCAACAGTCCAATCCTTGTGATCCCAGCAAAGAGTAACTGGCTTTCCTCTGCCTTTCCTTGATGAAGGGCTTCTTCCTGCCCTGTGTGACTTCAGACCAGCTTCAACAAGTCGCTTTCCAACTGTCCTTGCTGAACAATTCACATTTCTCCACAGTCCCACTCATTTTTAAGGTCCCTGGAGGTCTGATGATAATTCCTGACACAGGAATGGATGAGTGACGGTCATCTGGTGGTAGAAAGACGTTTCCTGACCAGCTAGCAGTTTGGTAGAACCATGTTGGGCTTGTTTTTCTTGGTGTAATGAACAGCTGTCTTGGAGATCTTCAGTTTTTTCCACTACCTGTCTCTCACTCATGATGGCTGCCTTTGTGGCTTCACATAATCCTTTAGTTTTAGGCATTATGTGAGAGCTGACAACTTGTGAGTTGTGCTACGACTTGAATGTCAGCAGGAAACCACTCTAGGTCTTTGCATGTGCTGCTGATGACATGAAATGTCCTCTTATATACTCTGGGAATACAATGAAGCTGAAGCATGTCAAATAGGACATAAAGTATGATGGAATCAGCTGCATTTTTTGTCGTGTTCATTGCATTCTTCAGGTAATATACCTTTAGTGGTACCAGGTATTAAAATGAAGAAGAAATTGAAGAAAACAAGGGTGGTTTAGTAACCTTTCCATGATTGTATACATACAGCAACTTGAATTATCAGTTTTGATGATGTAGAAAGTTGTATTAATCAACTTTTCTTGCCCCCATTGTCTCTTAATTTCTAGTGAGGGATTACAATTAACTACAGCTGCTGACTCCTCTGTGAATTCAACATGAATAGTATGAGTTTTATTTTTTTGGTTTACTTAGGATATGTGGCAAGAAATTCAACTTGATTGGATTTTCTTGGTGCCACGCAACTTTTTTATGCATGCTTGAAACTACCTATCCCAGTGAGAAGTAACGCTTGGCCTAATTTCAAACGCATTACTACTGTTGCCTTGTTTCCTGTTGTACTAGCACGTTCATTCGAGTGTACTTTCTACCTTCTACCTCTCAACGCTGCAGCAGATGTGGGGATTTTTTTTCAACTATTCCTTCCACATTTGCAGGTAGATCACAGAGACGGCGTTATGGTCAGTGTTATCAGCAGAAAGCTTTCCTGCTCTGGTTATCGCAGCCTCCATCGGCTCAGAAGTGCAGAGGTGTGCATCCTGTCTGGGCCTTGCGTCAGCAGCTTGAGTCCATCGGTCCCTCCATGTTCATGTCAGTGTGAAATATAACCAGCTCAGAAACCAGAGGATGTCCACATGCTGACAGACAGAGCACAGAGAGGACGAGAGACGAAGCAGACATGTTGGTTCTGGTGATCAGTTTGCTGTACTGGACTCCAGCTGAAGGTGAGATTTTAGTCGCCGTGAAAAAATAATCTATGAGAAGACGACAGCAGCTGATTTAATGGAGAGTTGTTTTGTCTTTATTATGAGCCGTACAAACACAATAACATAAAATGTGCAAAAAAAACGACAGCAATGATAATAAATTTATTATGACAGAAGCAGATTCATTAAACAAGTATTGGGGAGAGCTCAGAAAAGATTCAAAGTGACTTTAATAAAGCAGTGCATTACACATACAGTACATTGCAGAGTATACAAATATAGTTTTCACACATTAAGAGCTTTGATTAACCCTCGTGTCGTCCGGCGGGTCAAAATTGACCCATTTGAAAGTTTGAAAATGTGGGAAAACAAAAAAAAAACAACAAAAAAAAAAAAACAACAACAAAAAAATATATATATGTGTGTGTGTGTGTGTGTGTGTGTGTGTGTGTGTGTGTGTGTGTGTGTGTATTTTCACAGTGAAACTTCTGATGTCCACATTTTCAACATTTTTGGGAAATCTTTGAACATTTTTTGGTGGAAAAAAAGAAATGTTAAAAATATTTCTTTTAACCCTCCCTCATTTACGGGCACTAAAAACTATTGTTTCCTTGTCTGAAAAAAATTCAAAAATTCAGCAAAAAAATACCACAAAATTCTGAAAATTTGCAAAACCTTCAGGAAGAAAATTCCAATAATTCCTTAAAAGTTTCCCTTAAAAGTTTTATTAACAAAATCCCCCAAATTTGGCAAGAAAATTCTTGTAAATATTTTTCAAAATGAATAAAAATCTTCCAAAAAAATCCTAAAAATATCTAAAGTGATTACATATATATCAGTAAAACTTCTAATATTTTCTTTAAGAACATTCACACAAAAATCAACCAAAATCCAGCGAAATTCAATGGATTTTGACAGATTTTTTTTATGAATGTTCTTCAGAAACATTTTTAACATTAACATTTAATATCTTAATATTTTATTTTTTTTCCACCAAAAAATGTTCAAAAATTTCCCAAAAATGTTGAAAATGTGGACATCAGAAGTTTCACTGTGAAAATACTATTTTTTCCACATTTTCAAACTTTAAAACAGGTCAATTTGACCCGCAGGATGACACAAGGGTTAAGCTCACTTTTGTCAGAAATGTAATGTGTAGCGTTTGTGAATTTGTCCATTTTTTAAAATCACATTATTACTGTCTTAAATGATCTTTTAGCTCCTCTGTCACTGAAATAACTAACAGCACTTAAATTCCCCCTTCCCCAATAACAAGCATTTAAATTCTATATTCTCTTTATTCTATATGTCTCATGCACATATCTTTCCTAGACATAAAACCTGGCAGCACTCAATCCCTCAGCTCTGAACAAATGAAGTAAAAATCCAGAATTGCTCCAAAAACCTGACAGAATTGTGTGGATTATACATATTTTTTAAACTAAGCAGTTGTACATTTGCATGTGTAGGTGCTTGCCGTGGAACTCTCGTGAGTATTTCTGGAGACAACAGGGAGCTTCCAGCCGGAGAGTCCTTCAAACTGACCTGTGAGTTCACCTGTTTGAGAGCCAAACATGTGGCACAGCTGTGGAGGCAATGCGAACATGAGGTAGTTCAAACGGTTTTTTAAGGGTTTCTTGACTGTTTTGACATTAATCCTGCTCCTTCATACACGGAAATGGAACGCGATCTTCATTGTGCCACATTGTGTTTTAAATGTTCTTCTCTTGGCATGGATGATTAAGTGGATGTTGATGCTAATTATGATGATGATTTGGATTAATTGTACAATTGTCACGCCATGTGCAACAATCATTTAAATAATCCTGTCCGGTGCTATACTTCCACCTAGACCATAGATAGCTAGATAGATAGATAGACAGATAGACAGATAGATAGATAGATAGATAGATAGATAGATAGATAGATAGATAGATAGATAGATAGATAGATAGATAGATAGACAGACAGACAGACAGACAGACAGACAGACAGATAGATAGATAGATAGATAGATAGATAGATAGATAGATTGATAGATAGGTTAGATAGATTAGATAGATAGATTAGATAGACCAAGATGACCAAATCGACAATTCAATGAGATGTCTGTTCAATTTGTGCTTTTTGTCAAGACTGTTCAAATTTAAGTTAGATAAGACTTCTGATTTTATCAGTAGATGCATTTTTATGTAAACCACATGGGCATTTTCCCATTTACACTCTACTGCATGCCAAGGTGTACTTCATAGGGTCCCTTTTCATTATGACTTATGTCTATAATATCACTTTTCCTGCTGGTGCTGCCTCATTTTCTTGAGCCAACAATCTCAGTAATTCCTACCATATTTATCCAGTTAGCTCCGGTTATCTAGAGCTGCAACAATGTCAGAAATCTGTACACAGACACAGAAAATAAACCTCTTTAGCCTTTAATCTTAGCTAAACAAAGCTGCTAATGCTGTCAGCCCAGTTATCTAAGTAGCTGGGTTGGCTTGAGCCCTTGGATTATTTAGATCACTAACGCTGGCTTCAACCACCATAGAAAAGGTCTGTTCCATCATACCATCTGATAATGTTTTCATATTGATCAATCTGGTCCACAGCAACATCATGAATCTCGATTTAATCTAATGCAATTCAATGCTATTTTTTGCCAAAAAATATGAATACATTTGCCAAAAGTACAATGTTGTGCTTTCTGTGGTAGTTGTGTTATATTTGTATGTGCATGTAACACTGTCGTTACACCACAGACCAACATCATTACATGATTACAATCTACCCTCAGTACACTGGGATTCTCCTGCCTCCGATCTTTTCTAAGTCTTAGTAAATTCTCCTTCACATCATTTGTTCATCCTTTCTACAATTCTACAATTTCACTTAGCAGATGCTTTTATCCAAAGCGACGTACATCTGAGAGTAGATACGACACAAGCAAGGATCTAGTCAGGAGGAAATAACGTGGATGAGAGCCATTAAACAAGTTCAAGTGTGATAACAGGACCTTAGTTCCTACAGGCAATGCAGACGTAATAGGAATTTTTCATTTATTTTTTTACTTTCTGTCAAGTGAAAAGGTGTTCAGAGAAGAGCTGGGTTTTGAGTCTTTTCTTAACCCTTGTGTCGTCCTGCAGGTCAAAATTGACTCAGTTTAAAGTTTGAAAATGTGGAGAAAAAAAATTATTTTCACAGTGAAACTTCTGATGTCCACATTTTCAACATTTTTGGGAAATCTTTGAACATTTTTTGGCGGAAAAAAAGAAATGTTAAAAATGTTTCTTAAGAACATTCATAAAAAAATCAACCAAAATCCAGCGAATTTCGCTGGATTTTGGTTGATTTTATTTGAATGTTCTTAAAGAAAATATTAGAAGTTTTACTGATATATATGAAATCACTTTAGATATTTTTTGGATTCTTTTGGGGAAGATTTTTACTAATTTTTTGAAAATATTTACAAGAATTTTCTTGCCAAATTGGGAGGATTTTTTTTTCTTTTTAAATAAAACTTTTAAGAGAAACTTTTAAGGAATTGTTGGAATTTTCTTCCTGGAGGTTTTGCAAATTTTCAGAAATTTGTGGAATTTTTTTGCTGAATTTTGGGATTTTTTTCAGACAAGGAAACAATATTTTTTGGTGCCAGTAAATGAGGACAACAGGAGGGTTGAAGACTGAGAGGGACTGTGACAAATCGAACAGTTTGGTAACTTGTTCCACCAAAGAGAAGAAGAGTGTAGCTATGGACCGGCCCTGTTGTGGTGTTTGGATCAGGCACCTTTAGGCCACGTGTGGTGACATAGCAGGAGGGAGTGTACACCTGAATGAGAGAGTGTTTAGAAAAAGCCATAGATCTTTTTTTTTTTAACTGATTGACCACAACCATGTAGTCCAGGGTGTGTCTGTACATCACTGGGTGGGGTTATAGGTGCAGCCATTCACTTTCTTTTTCACATTGATGTTTAGTCCAGTCTGTGGTTACTGTTTTTGCCCCCTAGGACAAAGTGTCACTTGTCAATGTCACCTCCTTCCTGCCCAACGTGACTCTGATCCTGAACATCAATTCTGCAACAAAGGCCGACACTGGAAACTACTGCTGCATGACCCAACCGCCCGACACAATCAGCCCCTCAGTACTGATTCAGGTCGCAGGTAAAAGGCGTTTCTTATATAGCAGATACCCCAATGTTTTGTTTTAGAAATGTACAGAATGGATCCCCAGCATTTAGAAATTGAATAATGCTAATTTGTATACGTTATGCAATTTGGATAATTTTCATAAGTTAGCATAATCACAAGTATGGACAATATGATTCAGAATTTCTTGCCACATCATATGTAAACTAAAAAAAAATAATACTCATACTATTAATGTTAAATTCACAGAGGAGTCAGCAGCTGTAGTTAATTGTAATCCCTCACAAGAAGTTAAGAGGCCATGAGTCCAAGATAAACTTATTACAACTTTCTACATAATCAAAACTGATAATTCAAGTTGCTGTATGTATATTTTTGACCCAGCTGATTTTTGTCATGTTTCATGGGAACTTATATATGTTAGTCCGTTGTTGAGGAATGTTGTTAAGAGACAGACAAACGTACACTGATCGTCATATAATTCTGCCGTATTCCTTGGCAGAGTAACTATGAAAGAACCAAAATCTATGATTGTTTTTTCATGACAAGGATGCATGTGTTTCACTGATTCCATCACTGAATATTCAGAGCTGTAGACGTCACTGGAAGCTAAATATAGTCTTTAGAAGTGTGCTTAAATTTTTGTTTTCCACAACAAGCACAATACATTACCAAACATTAAATGAGGTCAGCTAAAATAAGACTAGAGAAATAAAAAGCAACACGGGCTATGATTCTGAAATAGTAAGGTAGTATTTCACATCCTAATGAAACTGCGTATGTAATTGAAATATTGCACATTAAACTGATATATTACAATATTATAAAACTGATTTTGCACAAACTACTGAGAAAGTAATATTGCAAAAAACATTGATATTATTGTTCAGATTTAGGTGTCCATTGTTTTAGCTTTCCAAAAAAATTATCCAAAAAAAACCCTGAATAATGCTAAGTGGTATATGTAGGACAATTGGCATAATTACCATAAATTTGCATAATCACACGTATGGACAATATGATTTATGGGAGTCATTGGGGTCAATATTTATTATTTCTTCCTCTCTCCAGATAACCTGACAAGACAAACATCTAGCCTGACCACCACAAGTTCACCACGGTGTGGAAACGCCCAACAAACCAGCAGGGCAGCAGGTTTGTGCTCATTTTGTTTAAATTTGTGGCTGTTTTGTGTTAATTTTGTGTGCTTAAAGGCAGGACTTTCAATAAATTATGTAAGAGTGCTGCATTTGCTCACTTTTCTTTCATTATTTAAAAAAAAAAAATCTATAACAATGTTGACGTGGATAGTCAACATTCACATTAACCTTCATGTCGTCCTGCGGGTCAAAATTAACCCGATTTAAAGTTCGACAATGTGGAGAAAAAAATATTTTCACAGTGAAACTTCTGACGTCCACATTTTCAACATTTTTGAGAAATCTTTCAACGTTTTTTGGTGGAAAAAAAGAAATGTTAAAAATGTTTCTTAAGAACATTCACACAAAAAATCAACCAAAATCCAGCGAATTTCACTGGATTTTGGTTGATTTTTATGTGAATGTTCTTAAAATAAATATTAGAAATTTTACTTATATGGAATCACTTTATTTTTAGGATTTTTTTTTTGGAAGATTTTTTAACTCATTTTTTGAAAATATTTACAAGAATTTTCTTGCCAAATTTGGGGGATTTTTTAAAATAAAACTTTTAAGGGAAACTTATTATTTAATTAATGAATTATTTAATGGAATTTCCTTCCTGAAGGTTTTGCAAATTTTCAGAAATTTGGGTAATTTTTTTGAATTTCTTTATTTTTTTCAAACAAGGAAACAATATCTTTTGGTGCCCATAAATGAAGACAACAGGAGAGTTAATTCAGGACATTGTATTATAAATGATCAGTGTTCTTCACTTCAACAGTTTTAATGTTGTGGCTGACTGGTTTATGTTAGGAATTAATAAAATGCTATATATAATACTGCTTTTAGTTTCATTTGCTTGTTTTTCTAGCCTGTCCTCCATCCTCCACTGCTTTGAGTAAGTTCATAAATGAATGAATGAATGACTACATAAAGGCCGAACATATAATGTAGTCAATCCCACTCTTTCTGCACAGGAGAAAGACACCCACACTGAAACGGATTAGGACATAGTGCAGTCTTTTATTAAGTCTACATTCTTTTTCACTCCCTCTGACTCTGCTGCATTTCATTTCTGTGTATGTTCCTGCAGCTCTACTTCTGAAGGGATTTTATGTAACTAAAAGCCCAATCTCCATCCATTTGTGTCCATGTAGGTTTGCAGGGTCAGATGTGGTACTGGATGCTTCTGGGAAAAACTGCCATCCTCCTCCTCAGCTTGGCCTTCCTGGCTGTGAAATGCAAGAGAGGATGAGAGGAAGAAGGATTCAGATATCTCTTCACAACAAAGCTTTGCGTCTACCCAGTGGTGTGCACAGACATTTAGGGGATCAGGTGCTCAGTGAAAAAAAGGGCACTTTGTGTGGCGTGTAGAACCACTGGCTGCCTTAATATAACAGTGTGAGATCTGAAAAAATAAAAAAATCAGGAACACATTTTCTGTTATGGCATTTATTTTAACATCTTAACAATAACACACAAAGGGTCAATAAAACATTGTACCGTAACAATTGGTAAATTAAAAGAGATCAACATTAGGCTACAACAAGACAGAAAGCTACTTTTTCTGTTTGTCATTTAGCAAATAAGTCACAGCAACTGTTGCCTCTACCTAATGTAGGCTAATAATAAACCTATGTAACCAGGTCTAAACAAAACTGCAAAAATAAATCTCAAGGTCTGGGATCACCACAGTCAATTAGTGGTGTCCTGGTTTGAGGGTAAAGACCATATATTTACACAGAATAACTTCTTAGTCTTAGGCAATAGAAAAGGAGTGATTTCACACAGACTCAAATCACTGGTGTTGTTAGACCAAAATTATTATTTAAATGTCCCAAACGCAGATTCAAATATTTTGTTTCAATTTTTTAAAAAAAAGTATCTGACCAGAATAACAGATTTGCTGCAGCTTTTAGTCTCTTAGTTGAGTTGTGCACAACGTTAGCTCAGTCCAGTGTCACTTTTGAAAGTTGCCTTCCCAGTCTCACCTGAAGGAAAGATCTTACTGACGTAGAAGTTCGGCGATTCAAATCCTGCATGAGAACGGAAAATCCACGATGGCAGTCCACGGCCACGGTCACTCCTGGCGGTAG
This sequence comes from Amphiprion ocellaris, assembly GCF_022539595.1. Classification (NCBI taxonomy): domain Eukaryota; kingdom Metazoa; phylum Chordata; class Actinopteri; family Pomacentridae; genus Amphiprion; species Amphiprion ocellaris. Next base: position 3,362,524 of record NC_072775.1, read on the forward strand.
AAACCAGCGCAGAGCGGCAGACACAGCTCCCTCCTCAAACCGAGACACGTCACACAGTCCGGGATATTACAACAAATAAAAGTTTCAGACACTACGCTGGAAAATCCCCCAGGTCTGGATCCCGTTTCCTGGCCTCACAGAGAGCTAACGCTACGTCTGTCTCCCTCTACAGCAGCATGGAAAAGAAAGAAAACGTGTGTACAGCGCAGCGACAGGCTAGGCTAAACATGCTATACGTGTACGCTAAAATTCAACTTACACACAACTATACCATTAAACACTGGCCACATAACTTTTAAAACGTCTAAACAAGTTATATCTAACAATCCACATACATTTCATGTACTGAAACACACACACGCTGTCTGAGATAAACAGTGCGGCAAAATTCAGAATATCCACTGTGGCTAAACAGTAACATTTAAATTTTAAACAGAATAAAAATGACCAAAAAAACGATGTATATCAGCTTACCTATTACAACAAATCAAAGTTTCAGACACTACTACGCTGGAAAATCCCCCAGGCAGGTCTGGATCCCGTTTCCCGGCCTCATATAGAGAGCTAACGATACGTTTACAGGTAGCATGGAAAAGAACGAGTGCAGCGCAGTCCTGCTGCCACCTAGAGGAATTTACCACCAAGCGTTTGTCACTGCTGCAAAATGTTGAAAATAGCAACAGCTCATCATGAAAAGAAATAAATGACTTCACCTGGAATTTTGTGTCTGATTATACAGTGCAATAGGAAACTCATTATCTTGATGACTTACTAAATGCTATTATCTACATGAAATGCTTAACATATTTAATACTTAACAAATCATACTAATTGATTCAAATGAACTTTTAAACATGTGCAAAACATATGAAATGTTTTTGTAAATTTCAAGATGGTAATTTTTAGGAGGGTTACACCTACACAAACTAAATGTTCAGTTATAGTATCCTGATCATATGCTGGACCAGTTCACCAAATAACATTGGTTGTGAGGTCATCATCGTCACGTGATGTCGATTAATTGATTATTATTATGGGTAGACCAACTTGTTCAGCAGGCAGGCAGTTGTCTAATTCAGGTAGGGCTGTTTAGCGCTGCATGAGACAGTCTACTTCACAACAGACACAAATAAATGCACCGTGGGGCAGCTGAGGCTGATGAACACTGGATTCATTTCCATGTTCCTTGGACAGTGGCTGAGGAACAGCTTCTTCCCCAGAGCCGTTGTCTCCATCACACCACAACATCTCCTCCCTCTCCCACCCGCCTGCTTTCAACCAGAGACTCACTGATGGACAATAAACATTTTAATGTGCAATAACCATTTCATACTGAGCATTTTACTTACATCAGACACTTTAAAGCAGATGTTGCACCTCATTCAGGTGATTTGTTTCATAATTTTCCTTTCATGTTGCACATTACTTTGGGTGAACTTTTTTTTTTTACTTGAAATTCATTGAACATGAATTCAAATTAGCAAAAAGTACAAATATGATTCTTTTCTTTTTTCCTTAAAAAAATAAGACAGATTTAGTTTGAAATGAAATGCCACCAAGACAGTGCAGGTGAATAGAACTCAGTTTAAGTATTAAAATCCAACATGTAGAAACGCTTCAGAGTTGTTGTTACTATGGACAATCACATCTACAGAACACAGCGTGTACAGTTAAAGTACTTTCTATTAAAGAAATCATCCTTGTTTCTACTGTTTGCAGCCACATCTGTAAACTCACAGATCCCAAACTAACCCCAGAGTCTCCATACTTTACTATAGCCTATTTTTATGTTAAAGACCTGTACTGCTGAGCTGGGGGAGCCTCTCCAGAACATCTACAACATGAGCCTGCATCAGGGGAAGGTGCCCTCCCTGTGGAAGATCTCCTGTCTAGTTCCGGTCCCCAACAAACCACACCTGAGCCAACCAGAGGACTTCAGACCGGTGGCCCTGACGTCACACGTCATGAAGATCCTGGAGCAGCTCCTGCTTCACCACCTCAGGCCCCAGGTCCAACACAGCCAGGACCCACTCCAGTTTGCCAACCAGGAAAAGGTGGAGGTGGAGGACGCCATCTTGTACCTGCTGCACAAGGCTCACTCTCACCTGGACGGAGGAAGTGTGAGGATGATGTTTTTCGACTTCAGCAGCGCCTTTAATACCGTCCAGCCCATCCTTGTGAGAGACAAGCTGAGCAGCATGGGAGTGGACCCACACCTGGTGTCCTGGATTGGGGACTACCTCACTGACAGTATGAGTCTGAGCTCTGCCACATGCAGAAGAACTTGGACGGTGCTGTGATTGTTGGATGTGTGGAGGGTGGACAGGAGGGGGAGTACAAGGGCCTGGTGGAGGACTTCGTGGGATGGTGCAGCTCAAACCACCTGCAGCTGAACACCTCCAAGACCAAGGAGATGGTGGTGGATTTCAGGAGGAATAGACCCCATCTCCAGCCCATTTCCATCGGGGGCACAGACGGAGAGGTGGTCAGCACGTACAAGAACCTGGAACTGCAGTTGGACAATAAACTGGACTGGTCAGACAACACGGACAGCATCTACAGGAAAGTACAGAGTCGTCTGTACTTCCTGAGGAGACTGGGGTCCTTCAACATCTGCAAGAAGCCGCTGCGGATGTTCTACCAGTCTGTCGTGTCCAGTGTTCTCTTTTATGCTGTAGTTTGTTGGGGAGGGAGCATTAAAAAGAGGGATGCTGCACGACTGGACAGACTGGTGAGGAGAGCTGGCTCAGTGGTGGGACAGAGCTGGAGGCTCTGGTTTCAATAGCAGAGAGAAGGAGCCTGGAGAAGATTCTCTCCATCCATTCTGGACAACACACAGCGTCCTCTGCACAGGACAGTGATCAGGCAGAGGAGTGTGTTCAGCTCCAGGCTGCTGTCTCTGACCTGATCCACCAACAGACTCAGAAACTCTTTTGTCCCCCATCAGACTGTAGGACTCATCACTGAATGGTCAGGGGGGCCACAGTCATGATCACATTAGGACCTATGTGATTATTATGGTAGAATCTCCATGCACCGTAGGTAGTTCAATATAACTGTTTTCCTACTACCTGTCAAAGTCACTTTAAATCACTAAATTCACTTTAAATCACTGCCTTGAAATGTGTAAATACTGTATATTGAATTTTTATTTCAGTTCTATATACTAACTTCTATTTTTAATGTTACTAACCTGCTTTTTTGTTATTTTATGTTGTATGTAAGCTGCTGAACAGTTGAATTTCCCTCGGGATTAATAAAGTATCTATCTATCTATCTATCTATCAATCATCTATCTATCTATCTATCTATCTATCTATCTATCTATCTATCTATCTATCTATCTAGAGACACAGAGAGACAGAGACAGCAACAGAGACAGACAGAGAGAGAGAGAGACAGGCAGAGAAACAGAGACAGAAAGAGAGAGACTGAGACGGGAGAGAGAGACAGAGAGAAAGAGACAGACAGACAGGGAGAGAGAGACACAAAGAAAGAAAGAAAGAAAGAAAGAAAGAAAGAAAGAAAAAGAAAGAAAGAACATCAACCTTTGTTCTCATTAAATCAGTCGACCATTGAGTCCCATTCAGTTTTTATTTCCTGGAACACAGAGACGGACGTAGAACGTGAAGATGATAAACTGTAGCTTCAGTCAGTTCAAACTGTCCACAAAATATAACAACATGTCTGTTTGACAGGAAATGAGGAGTCGTCTGCTGAGATGTTTAGATCCAGACACACACACACACACACACACACACACACACACACACAGATCAAGCAGCGGTCCTATGCAGCTCCATGCAGGTACAGAGACAAGAACTTTGTGAACACTTCAGGCTTGTATCCAGTCAGACCAGCTGGAACCTGCAGACAGACGCAGAATAAACGATCACAACATGTTCACTGCTGCTCTTCCCTTCTATCACACAAACTATTCATCTCAGCTACATTCAAACAGACTTCAGTCATTTCAGGGCATTTTTCACGGTAAGGCCAAGACTTCACAATATTATATTCTAGAGAGAAACCCAACAAAGTGTGTTAATTCCAGATCACATGACCTGCTCCACATGATGTCATTTCCTCCTGAAGAAAAGACTGGCCAGACTCCAAGGCTTTCTGAGTTATTTAATATAAAGTAGTCAACAGGTTTACTACAATATCTTCAGAAATAATTTTCAATTTTACTCAATTGTATATATAATATTTAGAAGAATCTTTCTGTAAAAATGTCATGTGGTGTTTGGTTATAGGTGGTTGTGTTGATTTTAGGCCTGAAAACAACAAAAATGTCAACTATGACACAAAAAGTCCCACAATTACATATTGACCCTTATATTTGACAGCTACAAACTCGGACTACAACAATCTTGCACGTTAATATCGTACCTTCACTTGCTTCTTCTTGATGAGTGGTCGGACTTTTGCAAAATCGTACAGCTCAACATCCTCCTCCAGCCACAACTGCAAGAGGATGAAAGTGTTCAAGAAAAAAATCTGACAACTAATAATGAAAAAGAGACTCTGGCTATTGGACAATCAGGTTTCAGTGTTAAAACGATGCAGAGGGACCGTTCACGACCGTTACAGTTTCTTTGATTCAAAGGCATTTTGTGTCTTAACTGCAGAGAACATTCAGCTCACCTGGTTCTTGATGCCGTCGTCTCCTGAGAGATCTGTGGTGTTGAGCTGGAAAACCAGAAACTGGAAAATTCTACCGTTTGTCCCGACTGCCTGTACAGTTATGGGACGATCTAGAAGCTGCTGGGGCTCAGTCTGAAACACACACAGTGAAGAGAGGAGGATAATCAGGACTGATGGCAAACAGAGAGTGTTATGTGCGCGATTACACAGTATTAAATGTGTCTGCTTTGTTGTTTATTCTTACCCCATACAGTTTGTGAGCACGGGCCAGAGCGTTTCCAAACATGAACATGGCCATCTTGGCTCTGAACTGCTCTGGGTGAAGCTTACAGCTGTGGATCGTCTCCAGGAAGTAAAGAGTGTGAGCGTGAGGGTAAGGGTAGTTTCCTGTGAACCCTGATGAAGGCAAGAGATGATGTTTAGATAGACCTAAAAACAATTCCTCCAGTTATTCCAGTTGTTCAATTACTAAAATTCCTGGAGGCAAAATTCTCTGAATCGAGGTTTGCTTAACCCTCCTGTTGTCCTCATTTACAGACACCAAAAAATATTGTTTCCTTGTCTGAAAAAAATCCAAAAATTCTGCAAATAAAAATCCCCAAATTTCTGAAAATTTGCAAAAACTTCAGGATGAAAATTCCAGTAATTCCTTAAAAGTTTCCCTTAGAAGTTTTATTTTTTTTAAAAAATCCCCCAAATTTGGCAAGAAAATTCTTGTAAATATTTTCAAAAAATGAGTAAAAATCTTCCAAAAAAAAGTCCTAAAAATATTGAAAGCGATTACATATATATCAGTAAAACGTCTAATGTTTTCTTTAAGAAACTATACATGTACAATACCCAAGTACTATACTATATATGTTTTATATCCTGTATTATACTATATATGTATTATATCCTGTATTATACTATATATGTATTATATCCTGTATTATACTATATATGTATTATATCCTGTATTATACTATATATGTATTATATCCTGTACTATACTATATATGTAAAATACCCTGCAGATGTTCTGCCCATGTTCCTCCAGGACAATTATTTCTGTTGTGGTGTGCTCACTTCCACTTTTGATGCTGTAGCGCCAAGCCAGTAATCCGATTACTCGATTAATCACCAGAATAATCGATAGAACATCACTAAAGTAATCGATAGCTGCAGCCCGAGTGAACATCACCACACTCTTTGTGCTATCTCACAGAAACTACGCTACGTTCCAAATGGCATTCTTTGTCTTTTTGCTATCAGTACATACTGCAGCTGCCCTGTACTGATTCATTCAGTGTGCATGCAGCTGGGATCTACTACTTGGTTATATTTTGCAAGTTAAGTACTGAGTTTTGCCACCTCTAGTGCAAAATGAGCTGCCATCTATCTGTGCTCTCGGTGGCTCAAACTTGTTTATACTTGTGCAGACCTTGCAACATATGTGATGTAACTGCAAAAAGGATTATGGGTCAGAATGACCAGAAAAACATGCTGCAAAATCCAACTGAATGTAGGAGGAAATCCAGGTATTTCTGACGTATTACATTTGACGTGCCATGAACTTTACCTGTCGTACTAGTATGGTAGTACGGTTATTGGAACGACCCCTGATCTCAGCAATCCACCATGAGATGAACATTTCTTAACGACGGAACCTAACATCTTCTCACCTGAGCAGTTCACATCCTCTTTGTACACGTTTATTTGTTGCAGGTCGATGGTGGGCGAGACGGGATAGAAGGTTTCCAGGACGTAATTGGCTGTTTCGGACACTTCGTCTTTCCCAGAAGCCTCTGGGAGGGGATCCATGCTGTTCTGCAGTAAACCGTTCCGACCCCTAATCTGGAACAGGTCCTCACCTGGCACACAAATAGGAAATAGAGTATTAACATTGTTCATTTAGGCATATCTAGTGGGAACGAAGAAAACAAAGAAAGAAAACAAGAGGGCGCTGGTGATGTGGCAGCTTTTTAGTCCTGTGTTTTTCAGCTTAATCTGTTTTTTTATTGATGTTTTTTTACAATCGTTGGCTTTTTAAGTGTTTTTTTATTCTGTTTTTTTTTTGATTATCTTGGAGTGGAGAAGACCGTTGCTAAGTGGAGTTCTACCTGCAGAGCAACAGAGCCACCGGATATTGTTTACTCCCAACACGAGCCTCTGATCTCTCCAAAACTACCGGGATGTTTAGACATTTCTACGGAAGAGACGTAGAGAGAGATGAGCCGGAGTAAAAAGGAACAGGAAGGAGGGACGGATGGTTTGGAGAGAACCTTATAGACCCACTCTTCTGTCTGTTATCATGGGAATGTTCTCTCTATGGGTAATAAGATGGAGGAGCTGGAGACACTCGTCAGGAGCCAAAGACTCTAATGGGAAATCATGTTTTACACGGAAACATGGCTGAAAGACTGTATTACCAAGAACAACACTAGAGTCAGAGGCTTCCGGACTATACGAGTGGTAAGAGGAGAGGTGGAGGACTTGCTCTGCTTGTGAATAACAGATGGTGGAACCCTGCTGTAACATGTTACCATCAGAGAACGGATCTGTAGCAGGACATTGAACTGTTAGCAGTTAGTCTGAGATCATACTATCTGCCACAGGAGTTCACTGTGATCGTTGCCGTTGTTGTTTACATTCCTCCTACTGCACACGCTCAGACTGGAGAGACCAGGTCCACCATCTCCTCCACCCTCCTCCTCCAACCCAAACTCTCACCTTCATCCTCTCCAGCTCTGGGACCTCCGTCAGCTCAGTCCCACCTCACCTCACTCCTCCTTCTCTGTTGTCTTGGTCGTCTGTGTTAATATGCTGCTGTTACAAATTAATTTCCTATTAAGGATCAATAAAGTAGATATTCTAAAATCTATTCTCTTCTAACAGGCAGTTGGCCAAACACGAGTGTGTCTGAGTGATCTAACTGACTGTATAATACCTCTTGTCCATGTGGCCGCCAATGAGTGGTCTTCAGCAAGAATCCTCCTTCCAAGAGCAGGATTCCTGGACTGTAGAGTCGCACAGAGATGGAGCAGGTTGAGGAGTAAAGTGTTGCTGACGGGAAAAAAACACACCAACAGTGAGAGAGGTGAAGACGTTAGATTCTGCCGTACAGTTCAACCTCTTTATAACATCTCTACCTGCCAACAGACCACTGGGACTAGTCCTGTACCTGTATTTCTCTTTACGCGGTCGTTCCTGCGTCGTGTCCCAGAAGCGGGCGTGTTTGATGGCGTTCTGCACACGCTCATCCTGATCTGGGATCTGATTTTCAGGATTCTCTGCCAGCGAGAGGAGATGAGGAGGAAGACCACGAATGACCTTGGCTTTGGTCAACCAGGCAGCCTGACGCACACCTGAGGGACAAAGAGGACGAGAAAGACGGAGCTTTAAAGGAGAATCAGATCACAAATCAAAGTGGACATCGGGGCTGAACAATATGCAAAAAATATTAAGAATTTCTAATTATTTAAAAAAACAATACGGCATTTGAAATATGAGTCTTAGTGGGAACTTTCACATCTCTCTTTGCCTAAAACAAATGTTAAGATGATGTGATTTTTGCTGCATTCCCTTACATCTGGAGAATGTGATTTGTGGCACCAGAATGTTTCACAATATTGAAGCATTGTGGGGTATTGTTAATATTATTGTTCTTACACTGTATTTAGACTTGTAATACTCTTTTTATTATAAAGTATAGGCATGATTTTGCACGTTATTTCTTCTACTAGCACGATTATATGTTATTTTCCTTATTTTGCAGCTAGGAAACTATTACAATGGACTAGTGGAAAGGCCCCTGGTCTTAAGAGCTGGTATGAGGTTGTTTCTGCATTGCTTCCTTTGGAATATCTTACGAATATTGTGCATAGAAAAACAGATTAACTCTGTAAAGTTTGGCAGCCTTACCTACACTATCTTGGACCAGAGCTTTCATCTATTGCCATACAAGGAACAGTCTGACCTGTAATGCTTAATAAATAGTAAAAATAATAATAATAATAATTTGTATGTGGGTGTGGTCTGTTTCCTGTGGCCTCTTATTTTCGTGTGCGCGTGTATACGTATGTATGTGGATGTATAGGTATATATTGGACCTATTGCTAGGCTGAGCTGTCTGTTTTCGTTTGTGTTTTATGTTAAAATCTGAGAACCCAATAAATATATTGTCAAAAACCCCAAAAACTTTAAAGTCAGTGATATAAAATCCGGTTGTTTTAAGCAGTTTTTAAAGGTAATAAGTGGTTAATTAAGTCAAACCTAATTTTAAAGTTGTGGATGTTTATTTAAGACCAGCTACGGTGTGTCCACATGAATGTGCTGTATAAGATATTCTTCTCAATGATCCACAGAGCATCAGTTAAACTAATCGCATGCATTGTGTAATAATGAACCTCTATGATAGCTGTGTGACCAGTGAATATGACCAGTTATCACTTGTTTTTTTAACAGCATCGACGTGTTTTAATCCCACTACAGCTGCCAGTTTACCTTCCAGTGCGCTGGTCCTCTGGTTGAACACATAACACGGTTTCTCCTTGTACAGGGGCATCTCCTGGGCAGGGGGGGCCGTGTAAAACCTGGGGTCTTTGTAGTCTCTCTCCCACCGGGGGTAACTGGGCTTAGCCAGCCCCGGCACAAAGTGCATCCTTTCCCCGTATGTGACCATCTCCAGGCCGGGGATCTCCACCGGCTCCCTGGGTTTCTTTGGAGGGGGGATCTTAGCTGAGAGACAGCCGCTCACACTGATCTGTCTTCGGGCCTGAAGACTGAAGGGTCCTCCATGTGGACACGACCGGCAAAGGTCCTTCAAGAGGCGGGTTTGAGAGACCAGCGGAGCCGCCGCTTTTAAACGCTGAGCCGTTTCTGGGAACATGTTTCCTACTGTTCAGTTTCTCACGTAGTTTAGGAATAAATCCAGCCCTCTGACCTCCTTCAACTCCTGCTGCTGCCGGACGTCGCCATGTCGACTCTTCTTCTACCACTTCCTGTTCGTGTTGAGGAACAGGAAGTAGAATTATAACCAGGCGGAGCATTACCGCCTCCCATTGGTGGTTTATAAACTTGTTGTCTGCCGTGTTTACTGTACAGGCATGGAAAAAAAATGATTAGACCCTTGACCCTTAGACTCACCCTTGTTTTCTTCAATTTCCTGTTCCTTTTGATGCTTGGTACCACTAAAGATATATTACCTTAAGAATACAATGAACATGACAAAAATGCATCTTATTCCATAACACTTTATGCCCTATTTGACATGCTTCAGCTTCATTGTATTTCTAGGGTATATAAGAAGCTATGTCATGTCATCAGCCGCACTGCACATGCAAAGGTCTAGAGTGGTTTCCTGCTGACATTCAAGCCGTAGCACAACTCAGACCATCTGGGGTTGTTTCAGTTTGGGTGGAACAGGGCAAATGCAATTGTGTGAAGGGTGAATGAACCAGGTCATGTACAGGACTGCTCTTGAAAACAGTCTTCTTCCATCAGCTGGAAAACTCTGTCCTGCCTCCAATGACTGGATTTTCCAACAAGACAAGGTCAGTTAAAGCCTGGATGGAGAACCAGAACATTGGAACCATGCATTGGCTGCTCAATCACCAGATCTAAATCCAACTGAAAACCTGTGGAAAATCATCAAACGCTAAATGGAGAACCACAAGCCCAAAAACAAAGCAGATTAGTTAGAATGAGTGCAACAGGAATGTGCTGCTGTGACAGCAGAACAATGTCAGAAGCTGAAGCTCAGCAGGGTAGAACTGATTGGTAGACCAACCAAGTCTGCCGTCTGAAAATGAGGATGAGCGACTCAAAGAACGTTGATGAATTTGGTGACAGTGATCGCTGCTACCCTGTCCAGAATAGGAAGAATGGGGCCTTAAAGGCTACACAGGGGTGATATCCACATGGATAGGCATTATGGTCGGGTGCTATGTAAACTAGGTGGTAGTCATGAACAAGCACCTGATGGTCCAGACTAGTTTTGGGATGTGGATAATAAAGTTGATTATGTTTTATTCTTATACTTACACAGTTAAAAAACATTATATGCAGCAACAAACATACAAATCATTTAGGTCCAGTTTTATTTATTTTTTTTCCCCAGTTGTATTTATTAATTTACTCCTGAAGTGCCCTTTGGTGTGTCAGCATTTAAAATTCTTTGACACTGAAACGTGTTTAAACAAAATTAATCTGTGCATCATAGAAAGGCAACTCTTAAAACCACTAGCAAAATTTAAGCTACAAATATCTGAAATTCTAAATTATAAGTATACACGTGATTCTGTTTTTTTTGTAATTTCTAAGAATATATTCTGAGAGCATCATGTGTAAAAAAAAGCCTTTAATATATATATTTACTTTAACCATTATGTTGTCTTCATTTAAGTGCACCAAAAAATATTGTTTCCTTGTCTGAAAAAAATCCAAAAATTCAGCAAAAAATTCCCCAAATTTCTGAAAATTTGCAAAACCTTCAAGAAGAAAATTCCAATAATTCCTTAAAAGTTTCCTTTAAAAGTTTTATTTAAAAAAAAAAATCCCCCAAATTTGGCAAGAAAATTCTTGTAAATATTTTCCAAAAATTAGTAAAAATCTTCCAAAAATCATAAAATTATCTAAAGTGATTACAGATATATCAGTAAAACTTCTCATATTTTCTTTAAGAACATTCACATAAATGCAAATTTCGCTGGATTTTGGTTGATTTTTTGTGAATGTTCTTAAGAAACATTTTTAACATTTCTTTTTTTCCCACCAAAAATGTTCAGAGTTTTCCTAAAAATGTTGAAAATGCGGACATCAGAAGTTGCAATGTGAAAATATTTTTTACCCACATTTTCATGCTTTAAAACGGGTCAATTTTGACCCGCAGGACGACACGAGGGTTAACAGCCTGAAAATATGAGATTTCTGTAATATAGTACAAACAAACAACACAATTGGCATTTCAAATGTCTTCATTGAAGCAAGAACATGAACACTACTTTGATGTAAAACCATAGTCTTGGAGATGTGTCACTGACATAAAAGATAGAGAATGCAGAATCCATAAAAGATGTAGTTAACGTAGTTTTAAACTGTGGTAGACGCAGTGGCGTGCACAGACAGACACCAGGTGGCGCTAGAGCGAGCACCTGCCCCTTGCCCTCAGTATCAAGCAAGTGCTCTCAGCGTCTCTCTTTTTTTTTTTTTTTTTAAATTTAAACATTAAACACACACAGACGTACACAAACACAACACACGACCCGTGCCGCCCCATCTCATAACGTGAACGCGCATGTGGCAGCAGCTGTACAGCCCATATAGACTGCAGCCTCCATCCAGGAAACATGGAAATGAACCCAGTGTTCGTCAGCCTCAGCTGCCCCACGGTGCATTTATTTGTGTCTGTTGTGAAGTAGACTGTCTCATGCAGCGCTAAACAGCCCTACCTGAATTAGACAACTGCCTGCCTGCTGAACAAGCTGGACTACCCATCATAAAAATCAATTAATTGACATCACGTGACCACGATGACCTCACAGCCAGCGTTATTTGGTGAACTGGTCCAGCATATGATCAGGATACTAGAAGTGAATATTTAGTTTGTGTAGGTTTATTATTAGCCTACATTAGGTAGAGGCAACACTTGCTGTGACTGATTTGCTAAATGACAAACAGAAAAAGTAGCTTTGTGTTGTAGCCTGATGTTGATCTCTTCTAATTTACTAATTGTTACGGTACAATGTTTTATTGACCCTTTGTGTGTTATTATTAGGATGTTAAAATAAATGCCCTTACAGAAAATGTGTTCCTGATTTTTTTTGTTTTTTCAGATCTCACACTGTTACATGAAAGCAGCCAGTGGTTCTACACGCCGCACAAAGTGCCCTTTTTTCCACTGAGCACCTGCCCCCCTGAATGTGCACGCTGTTGTATATAATGTTGAATTGGTGTAATTACCAACAATATTTTGCGAACATAACCCATTAAAATAATGTTTACAATTTAAAATGTTTATCTAGATCAATAATTTTACATTTTTATTTTGCTAATATGGGTTTAATTGAGGAATTTGAGTTTAAATTGCACATAATGTTAAATTGACGTAATTAACAATACTATTCTGTGAACCTGACCCACCAAAATAATGTTTGCAACTAAAAATGTTTATATAAATCAATAAATTTGGATGGGCTGCACAGTGGTGTAGTGGTTAGCACTTTCGCCTTGCAGCGAGAAGATCCCTGGTTCGCGTCCCGGCTTTCCCGGGATCTTTCTGCATGGAGTTTGCATGTTCTCCCTGTGCATGCGTGGGTTTTCTCCGGGTACTCCGGCTTCCTCCCACAGTCCAAAAATATGCTGAGGTTAATTGATCATTCTAAATTGCCCGTAGGTGTGAATGTGAGAGTGATTGTTTGTCTCTGTATGTAGCCCTGTGACAGACTGGTGACCTGTCTAGGGTGTCCCCTGCCTTCACCTGAGTCAGCTGGGATAGACTCCAGCCCCCTCATGACCCTAGTGAGGATTAAGCTGTGTATAGATAATGGATGGATGGATGGAATAAATTTGGATGTTTTGCGCTGCTTTTATACACACAGAGTCTGAAAGTGAGGATTATGTGATACTGAAAGAACAGTTTAACCCGTGAATAAACACAGACGCACCTCAGGAAGAGCGTGTTAGTTAGCGCAGCTTTTACTTTGAAAGGCGCTACCGGAACATGACCGTCTATTTACCTGGCATGGTGTCTGTGTCTAGCTTGACGCTGGGACTGTCCGCTGTCAGGTTCGTACATATTCATTTAAACTGACGCTTTTAGGCTAATTATCGTTTTATTTCGTTTTATTTTGAGGACAGTTACGTAGCTAGCTAGTGTTAGCATAGGTAAGAGGTTTAACCAGCTGGCATGTCGGTGTTTGGTGGCGTTTTGAGACGTTAACGTGAAAGTTTTTGTTGAAGTTGAGTGAAAATTAATAACTCGATAACTTTAGCGACTAGCAAAGATTCACCTCTGCTGACAGGTATGTTGTTGAAAAAGGTAATTATATGTATTATATGTTGCCTGTCTTGTTTTAAACCCATTCAGAGCTAAAGATGTTGACTACACAGACTGTTTATGAAGGATACAGTCCGTATTTTATATGCAGTTTATATTAAATTACAGGTATATATCATTAGCTTGTTTAGCTTCTTGCTACTGTACCTTCATGTATGTTGAACTGAGAGCTCATCAAGCTCTGTTTGTTGCTGTGAGGACTGACTAGAACAGACTGATTGTGGTTTGCAGTGATCCATGCAACACAAACAAAACAACAACTCGTAAATTTAAACCGGTCTGGTGGGTTTCTACCTGTGACAGCATAAAGGAAAATAACATTCAGTTGGACATGACTCACTATCAGGAAGCTGTTGCAGTAATCTGTGTCGCCATCATTAGCAGTATGACTGTAATCTTCATGTAAACACTTCACCAATGTGACCTGGTGAGTCATGGTTTGAGGACACTGCCCGTCAAAGTAAAGGTCACGTAGAAAAAGTTAGTCCAAACCTGTGCAATGACACCTAAATGTGAGTTGATTCAAAAGTGGATCACCTCTCAATAACTGCAATTTGTCAAAGTTGAAAACAAGAGCATTTCCTCTTTTTAAAATCCGCTTTTATAGATGTGAGGTTCACTTTCAGCTTTTATTAGTTTTAGTGTTTTTTTTCAGTATTCTGTCCTGTTTATTTTAGATGTTCTCTTGTTTTATTTTACTTTTAGCTACCTGGTTCTTTGGTGTGATGTCGTCTCTCTAATTCTTTAACCCTCCTGTTGTCCTCATTTACGGACACCAAAAAATATTGTTTCCTTGTCTGAAAAAAAAAAAAAAAAATCCAAAAATTCAGCAAAAAATTCCCCAAATTTCTGAAAATTTGCAAAACCTTCAGGAAGAAAATTCCAATAATTCCTTAAAAGTTTCCCTTAAAAGTTTTATTTAAAAAAAAAAATCTCCCAAATTTGGCAAGAAAATTCTTGTAAATATTTTCAAAAAATGAGTAAAAATCTTCAAAAAAAATCCTAAACATATCTAAAGTGATTACATGTATATCAGTAGAACTTCTGATATTTTTTTAAGAACATTCACAAAAAATCAACCAAGATTTTTTTGTGAATGTTCTAAAGAAACATTTTCAACATTTCTTTTTTCCACCAAAAAACGTTGAAAGATTTCCCAAAAATGTTGAAAATGTGGACGTCAGAAGTTTCACTGTGAAAATGTGTTTTTCTTCACATTTTCAAACTTTAAAACAGGTCAGTTTTGACCTGCAGGATGACACGAGGGTTAATTCTCTATTTTGTTTACTTTTAAATTTAACCCTCAATCTTGTTCTTTAATTTTCAAACTGCCTAGTTCCCTCGTTTGTAGCTGATTATTTATTTAATGTATTGTCATTTTTACTATTTATTTTTAATTGCTCTGACTTGTCTCCTATAGCTTGTTTGTCTTTGTGTTTGCATGCTTTAACTGTCAAAGCAGTTTGTGAATGCTGTTCGTAAGGGTGCTATATAGAATTCAATTCAATTCAATTCAAATAACTTTATTTGTCCTCAAGGGGCAATTTAAAAGAGCATACAAGCAGCTTAAAAAAGGACAATGAAGCAAGGCACACAATTGCACACAAAAAGACAAAACAACATTCACAAGAACATTTGAGGTGCTTGTAATCTAAATATAAAGTTATGTTATTATTATTATGTCTCCATCATGGCTCCACGTGAAAAACTAAACTCGGACTGAACCTGGGTGCTTTTTCATAAATAAAATCTCCTTCTCTCTCAGGGTCAGAAAGAAATTAGTGACAGAGACTTTCTGGCCCATAATTGATTATGGAAATTTTTCGAGTGCTTCGCCCGAATGCCTCCAGTCCTTGGACACTGTTTTTCACTTGTCTCACCCACCACTGTGAATTATATTTTAAATCAGACTTGCCTTCTATGAGTGCACGCAGATACACAATTTCTAAGGCTCTTTTAGACATAATTCCTCCCTATTTGTGCACTTTATTACAAAGAACAATCAGCTGCAATGCCTTCCATTCCTGCACTACTCTTGTTTTATCTGTTCCTCATGTGAAGACTGAATTTGGAAAAAGAGCTTTCAGCTTTGCCGTCCCCTCGGCACTGAATACTTGAACTGAAACTGTCTGAAATTATTCCGTTCTATCCTGAGGGATAGACAGCGTGAGACCATTGAACAGTGGCTGTGTTTTTAAATCTTAAATCGCTGTTTGTTGTCTGTGCTACAGCTCCCACACTTTTTATTGTAAAACACTTTTGCATCTTCAAACTTGTATGTTTTTTGTATGTTTTCTTATACTGTCACCTCCTTGTAATTGTTTTTAGGATGTGTGCTTGACTTGGTAGAGGGGATGTCAGTGGAAATTAGAGTTTCTGCGACAGCTCAGACAGCGTGAACCTTTATTAACAGCATCCTTTGCTCGCTGTTCAGCGCAAAACTGCAAGAATAAACTTTACCAAACCACATGAGAGGAAGCCTGTCAGGAAAATGCTTCAGTGGAGTCCTGACTTCTCCAAATTAATCTTTAAGAAACAAAACTGAATGCATTGTGTTTGGAGGTACTGATACTGATCTATCAAGTTTTGATTCAATGACTTTGAGACCTGCGGTCCAAAATTTTGGGGTGATATTTGACAGAGACTGTTGTCAGAGCAAGTTTCTTTCAGTTGCGCCTTTTAACCAAAGTCAAGCCTTTTTTAAACTGTACCAACCTTGAAAAAGCTTTTCATGCTTTTATCAGTTCAAGACTGGACTGCTGCAACGTACTTTATATTGGCATCTCCCAGTCGTCCATCTGCTGCCTGCAACTCGTACAAAATCCTGCAAAAAAAACCCAGACGTGAGCTCATCACCCCGGTCCTTTACGCTCTCCACTGGCTTCCAGTCCAGCCCAGAATTCTTTTTAAACTTTTATTGTTTGTTTTTAATGCTCTTAACGGTTTTGCTCCCTTTTATTTATCTGAGCTTTTAACTTTCAAGGACCAAGAAAGAGCTCTGAGGTTGTCCGATCAGTGACTGCTTGAAGTACCCAGGTCTAAATACAAACATTAGGGTGACTGGGCGTTCTCTGTAGAAACCCAGGCTCTGGAACAAGGTGTATTACTTTTAATACGTAATATCTCAAATTTAAAAAGTCAGATATCTAAGAGTCTTAAACTTAAATTTTCTCCTAATTTTTTTAATTGTTTCAGTCTGCAACAGATGGCTTCTGTTGTTTACTGCACATTATTAGCAACCCTAAAATTTATAATCCTGTTCAGGTGAAATTATATACTGTATATTACATCATGGGATTTGAGATGTGCGTGTTGATAACTCTTCATCTTTAAAAACTCTTCTCTCAGCTTTGACGATGACTTCCAGAGTGTTTGGTGATCTGGAGGATGAGGAGGAGGAGGAGGAGGAAGAAGAGAGGATCAACCCGACCGAGGTGAAGATGAGTCAGATCGTGATGCCGTGTCACAGCAACCATCGGCAGGAGCTCAGCGTGGGACAGCTGCTCAAATGGATGGACTCCACCGCCTGCCTCTCTGGTGAGGTTTGTGTGTGTTGAAATGCCTTTTATTTTGTTTGTCAGCATTCAGAGTACGCCTTAAAGCCAAGCCAGACAGAAAGTGACTGATCTCTGTGTCATGTGGTCAGCTGAGAGGCACGCTGGAAGTCCCTGCGTCACCGCTTCCATTGACGACATCTACTTTGAACACACAATTAGGTGAGAAGTGTGTGTGAAAGTGTGTGTGGGCAGAAGAGTTGGTCTAAATGCAGTCATTCATTTCTCTCTCTCTGCTCAGTGTGGGTCAGGTGGTGAACATCAGGGCGAAGGTCAACAGAGCCTTTAACACCAGTATGGAGGTCAGTGAAGTTACAAATAATAGAAAATATGCGCACAAAAACGTCAACATAATAGCTCACATGTGGGTCAGTTTTCACCACATTGACACAAAAGGTGCAACATGCTGGAAAATTAGTAAAATACCTGCATGTACACCACCGTTTAAAAGTCTGGGGTCAATTAGAAATGTTCCTATTTTTGAAAGAAAAGCGGTTATTTTCAATGAAAATAACATTAAATGAATGGTAAATCCAGTGTACACATTGTTAATGTGGTAAATGACTATTGTAGTTGGAAACAGCTGATTTTTAATGGAATATCTCCATAGAGGTACAGAGGAACATTTCCAGCAACCATCACTCCTGTGTTCTAATGCTACATTGTGTTAGCTAATGGTGTTGAAAGGCTCATTGATGATTAGAAAACCCTTGTGCAGTTATGTTAGCACATGGATAAAAGTGGTAGTTTTCATGGAAAACATGGAATTGCCGTGATGACCCCAAACTTTTCAACGGTAGTGTGCATTATTTGTGTATTTTTAATATATTTTACTATATTTTTAGTCTGTTTTTATTGTATTTTTACTATATTTTTGCTGTATTTTTACTACATTTTGCTGTATTTTTGCTGTATTTTTACTATATTTTTGCTGTGTTTTTCTATATTTTTACTGTATTTTTACTATATATTTCTATATTTTACTGTATCTTGACTATATTTTTGCTGTATTTTTATGATGTTTTTGCTGTATTTTTGCTGTATTTTTAAAATATTTTTCTGAATTTTATTACACTACCGTTCAAAAGTTTAGGGTCACTTAGAAACGTCCTTGTTTTTGAAAGAAAAGCAGTTTTTATCAATGAAGATCACATTAAATGAATGATAAATCCAGTGTAGACATTGTTAATGTGGTAAATGACTATTCTAGCTGGAAACGGTGGATTTTTAATGGAATATCTCCATAGGGGTACAGAGGAACATTTCCTCTGTATTGCCTGGATGACCCCAAATTTTGAATGGTAGTGCAGGTCAACTTTAACTGCGATAGAGCAACTTTAACTCATTTAAAGAAACTTAAACTGATGTAGAGCAACTTTAACTCATGTGCACAACTGTTCAAAAGTTTGGGGTCACTTAGAAATGTCCTTATTTTTGAAATAAATTGTCAGTTTAAAAGTAACATTATCCTATAATGTTTATTGGGAATTTTTGGTTTGACACTTTTGGATAATTAAACACGACCCAGGAACGCTTTTGGTGTTCCTGAAAAATGAAGCTAACAGGAGGGTTAAGAGCTAGATTCCAAAGTCGCTATTGGAAGATGTAATGGTAGACCACATAATGAGGCACAGTAAAACTTAGCTGAACACAGTCAGCAAAAAAAAAGTCCAGTTCCACTGACAACAAAGTGAAAGATTCTGGCATTTTGTCTGTAACGGGGAAACTGGGTGCGCTTGTGTAACATTGCAGTGTTTTGTACAACTTCAGCAGTATCTGCTACCTCGTCTTCAAAACGTGGCTCAGTTCTGCAAATGTGGTCAGTAAACTGTAGATTTCAGTGTTGGATGGCACTTATAACCTGTAACCAGAGGGACTATAGAGAGAGAAACATCTGCATCAGAGCAAAAGTAGAACATTTGATTTATTTTATCCATAATCTGTTCTTAAATATAATGATACCAACACTCTGAAAAATTAGGGATAATCGTTCGTTCCTAATTTCAACTGTCAGTTTATGTCTTAGATGGCTTGAACAGTTGAAAATGATTCTGTGTTACCTCATTAAGACAAATCAATGTATCTTCCTGTTTCGCTGGATTTTGGTAGATTTTTTTTTTTAATTTTCTTAAAGAAAATATTAGAAGTTCTACTGATACATATGTAATCATTTTAGATATTTTTAGGATTTTTTGGGAAGATTTGTACTCATTTTTTGAAAATATTTACAAGAATTTTCTTGCCAAATTTGGGGGATTTTTTTTAAAATATAACTTTTAAGGGAAACTTTCAAGTAATTATTGCAATTTTTCTTCCTGATGGTTTTGCAAATTTTCAGAAATTTGGAGATTTTTTTTGCAGAATTTTTGGATTTTTGTCAGACAAGGAAACTATATGTTTTGGTGCCTGTAAATGAGGACAACAGGAAGGTTAATCAGCTACTTCAGAAGCCATTACCAGTTCTAAGAGCAGATTTGACTGTTGGTCTTTTTACCATTTGTTTCAATGTGTTTTAGGTTATATATGTCTATCATGTGGTTAATACTGTGACCAAAGTAGCGCTGATTCTTGCTGTTTAAAGGCTTCTTCAACTTGTATCATCAGTAAAATAGAATGTATAGATGTTGACCGTAGATTATCTCTTGTGTTTGTCACTACAGGTGGGCATACAGGTGAGCTGCGAGGACCTGTTCACTGATCGTCACTGGAGGGTTTGTCACGCCTACGCCACCTTTGTAACGCAGCGCACAAGCACAGGGCAAAAGGTGAGGGGTGTGATATGATATGGAATACTAGAGGATGTCTGTGATAAAATAGATAAACATTTGCGATAATACTGACTGCAGTGCACAAGCAGATGGAAATCATTATCAACCCTCTGAACCAAAAGCCGTTTCTGTGCATTTCTTTTGCTCCATTAACATTTTTACTCCCTGTTGGTTCATTTTTCTCTGTAATATAAACTCCTGTGTCTCTGTTGAAAAAGCACAGCTATGACTAGATCTAGCCAGAACTCAGACATGTCTGTTGTGCAGTTTTTTGCAGCTCCATATGCTACAGATTGGCTATTAGCCCCTACAAACTAGACATTTTTACACCACTCTTCACAACAACTCCACAGATATTTTTAGCAGTTTAATTTAACAGTTTGTTTTGATTTTTCAGCCTAATACAGACGGCTCTTTGGACTACATATTGAGAGTTGACCTCACCAGATTCCAAATACCACATTTAAAATGAACTCTAGACCTTTTATCTGCTCCTTGTAAAAGAAATAATGAGGGAATAAAACATACCTGGCCGTGGGTTAGGGTTGATTTGGATGTAAATACCCCCAAATTGAAGCTGCATCTAGATTTTTTTCTTTTCAAATCCATTGTTGTGGTGTACAGAGCTGAAATACTGACAATTCTGTCAGTGTCCAAATATTTATGGACATGACCTTATCTTCCAACGACTTGCTGACAACTTGCTCCTCTGTATACCGTTTTTGAGCCATACTGCAATTATTTTGTAGATGAAGTATGTTTTGTTTTCCTCTTAATCTCTCTTGCTGTCTCCTGTCTGTTCATAGCTTGTCAGTTGTGGTGACGACAGTAGAATTTGTAGTTGTTTTTTTTTTTTTTTTTTTTTTTTACAGAATCACACATATTGAATAAAGTATGTTTAAGGAAATATCTCATATGTTAGCGTAGTTATTTTTCCAGACACGATCATAGGTCACCTATGACAGATTCATGGACCACCAGAAAGATGAAAATCCAACACCTTTTTTGATTGTTTGCTTTTACAGCTTCTGGCTCTGATCAGTGGTGTAATTTTGGTGTATTTTTTGAAGATAGCATGCCTTTCAAACCTGCTGTCGGCTTCTGGAGATCAGAGAGTTCTAGAAAACAAGAAGTTCACTGATTTCTTCTGTCAATTAACAGAAATGAATGTAAATCAAAGGTCATTCAGTGCTGTTAAGGTTTAGTCTGCATGTGTTTGTGATAAGCTCATTATGTCTCAGGTGACTCTGAAGCCCATCGTCCCTCACAGTCAGAAGGAGCAGGTGGAGTACAGCGTGGCGGCTGAGAGGAGGAGGGTCCGGATGGTGCACGATGACATTATCAAGGACTTGCTCTCCAGTGGCTCGATCCAGCAGGGTAGGTTAGACCACATGAATGTTCTCCGAGATGAAACAGATGCTGTGGACTGCTGGGAGTTTGATAGGTGGTCAGGTTGTTGACAGCAGCTCAGTGCAGTACAATAGTAGAGTATTACATGTTTAAATGCAGTGAAGCAGCAATCAAACATGAAATATGATTAAAGTCACACAGCATGCGTCATGTTGCTGAAAACAGCCAGAAACTAGTATTATATTATGATATATTTTACACTGCCTGGCCAAAAACAAAGTCTCCACCTGGATTTAACTAAGCAAACAGGTAAGATCCTTCCATTGGATAATTACTGCAGTGATGACAACTTCTTTAACTCTAGCTGATGCAGTGAGGAGCTTCTCATTTCTTAAACAACCATGTTGGAAGACATATCCTGTGGTCATGGAAAGGACGTTAATCTGTCTCAGAAGGGTCAAAATATTGGCCTGCATCAAGCAAAGAAAACAACTAAGGAGATGAAACTACTAAAATCACGATAAGAACCGTCCAATGCATCATTTAAACCTGAAGGATAGTGGAGAACCATCGTCTTTAGGAACAAACTCTTAGATGATCGTAGCAAACCAACAGTAGAGCTCACGGCTGTTTAATAGTGAAAGGAAGAACATTTCCACTTGAAGGGAACTCGAATGATTGGGACAAAACAGCTGTAGCTCTAAGAAAACCACCGATCAGTGAGGATTATCAGAAAAAAAGGCTTCAGTTTGCTAGGTAGCATAAAGATTGGACTCTGGATCAATGGAAGAAGGTCATGTGGTCTGATGAGTCCAGATTTACCCTGTTCCAGAGTGATGGGGGCATCAGGGTAAGAAGAGAGGCAGAGGCAGATGAAGTGATGAACTCATCATGGCTAGTACCTACCAGCCTGTGGGGGTTAGAGTTATGATCTGGGGTTGGTCAGGTTCAGCAACATTATGTTCCCAAAGAATGAGGTCAGTTGATACCTGAATATACTGAATGATCAGGTCTTTCCATCAGTGGAGTTTTTAATCCCTGATGGCACAGACATGTTCCAAGATGATGACGCCAGGATTCATGGGCTCACATTGAGAATGAGTGGATCAGGGAGGATGAGATGGATTGTCCTCCACAGAGTCCAGACCTCAGCCCCACTGAGGATCTCTGGGATGTTCTGGAGAAGACTTTGGTCCGACTCTCCCTTCATCAATGTAAGATGGTGGTGAAAAATTAATGCATCTCTGGACAGAAATAAATGCTGTGACATTGCAGAAGCTTATTGAAACGATGCCACAGCGAATGAGAGCTGTTCTTAGAGCTAAAGGAGATCCAATGACATATTAGAGTGTGCTTTTTTTTTTTTTTTTTTTTTTTTTTTTTTGGCCAAGCAATGTATTAAAAATACAGTCACATCAGTGAGCCACACTGTTGCACTATTAACCCTCGTGTCGTCCTACGGGTCAAAATTGACCCGTTTTAAAGTTTGAAAATGTGGAAAAAACCTATATTTTCACAGTGAAACATTTCTGGGAAATTTTTGAACATTTTTTGGTGGAAAAACAAGAAATGTTAAAAATAAACGTTTCTTTAAGAACATTCACATAAAAATCAACCAAAATCCAAATTTTGCCAAATTTGGGGGATTTAATATATATATATATATATATATATATATATATATATATATATATATATATATATATATATGGAATCACTTTAGATATTTTTAGGATTTTTTTTGGAAGATTTTTACTCATTTTTGAAAATATATACAAGAATTTTCTTGCCAAATTTGGGGGATTAAAAAAAAAAACTTGAAAGGGAAACTTTTAAGGAATTATTGGAATTTTTTTCCAGAAAATTTTCAGAAATTTGGGGAATTTTTTTGCTGAATTTTTGGATTTTTTTTTCAGACAAGGAAACAATATTTTTTGGTACCTGTAAATGAATACAACAGGAGGGTTAAAAAGCATGATGCAGTTTATTTTGCCAAAATTCCATAAATCCAGTATTATCCTATCATCAATAGCCTTAAAACAATAATATACCATAAAAATGTGCCATGTTTGATTTTTGTTCATTTATTTTTTTTACTTATTTAACAAATTATGCACCTGTTTTATGGCTTTGCTAAGATTTCTCTGCCTTTGTAAGTCTCTGTGACCGTGGATTGGCCTAGTTAATCGACATTTGAGAGTTTTTGGAGGATGGATGGCTCTTTTTTCTCCTCTAGTTGTTCCTAGTATGTATTGAACTTGGCTTTAAAGTCATGTAATCAATAAATAATAATTAAAATTCAAATGTGTGTGTGTGTCAGCCGACAGCTCGGCGGTCTCCAATAAAGTGGCAGCAGAGAAGACCAAGGTGGAGAGCGTTGAGCTGGTTCTACCTCCACATGCAAACCATCAGGTCAGCTATTTATTCATTTAACTATTTGTCTGTTAATGTCACTTTAAAGGAAATGAAGCAGCAGTTTTCAAATATTGGATAATAGTTGATGCTCCTGTTATATTCGAGTTAGACTGGGATTTTTGTCATGTCATCATCAGTAAAAGTTTTCAGAGTGAATCTAAATCCCAAGGCTTCATTTCTAACTTTACGCACAGAACAGGACATTTTATGAAGCTAATTTCTTTTTGGCTTTGGCCGCCTTAATTACATGAATAAATTGGAGATGATAGATCCAGTCAGGCTGGGAATCCAACAATGGTTTTCACTTTATTCTACATATTCAGAAGTATTCTCATATGTGTGTGCATAAAAAGACACGTCTCCATTTAAAACATTCAGGCCAAACCAAATCATAGTCCTTTATAGTTGTGATGTATTTTAACAGCTCCAGTACTCTGTGCAGCTGACTGTGCTGCTTCCATCCACTGCTGGCTCATCAGCACATTCCTGCTCCTGAACAGCCCACATTAGAGGTGTCCTGTTCACTTAAGCCGCGACTCCACAAGCATCTACTCGGCGCGGTACGGTTCGCCACTATTGTATCTGACTCGGCTCGTCTCGGTTTAGTTTTAGTTTTTCCATATAGCCTCATCGTGGGTGGAGTCGTCATAGCGCAGCGAGCCGAAAGTCCCTTAACGTCATTTGCGTGCGACACAAACGCAACATAACGGAGACGATGGTTCACCTGCTGCTCGGTCTGTAGCTTTCTGTCAGATTCAAAGTAATAGAAGAGTCGGAGAAAGCTGAGAGCGACGAGTCGGAACACTCAGGAGACACACAGGAGAGTTTGGGAGGCGATACAGCAGTATCAAGCTGAAGACAAGAGGATATGAACGAGACGACATATGAGGGTAAGCTAATGCTAGTTCGCTAGCTATCGTGTATCAGTCCTGTGAACGACCCTGTAATGGCTGCAGTTTGTCGCTATTAGGTATTAAAATATGTATGCTGTGTATGTGTTTCAGATGCTCTCTGATGAGACTTCATGGGATTTACCTGAAGCAGCAGCACATGAGCCTGCAGTGGTACAAGGTGTAGAGGAGGAGGACAGAGATGTACAGGATGCACTGATGCACTACGTGTCATGCAAAGTTATTCTTCCTCGCTATACTTCTGTTTTTCTGTCCCCGGACCGCTATTGTTTTCTTTAATGCAATTCTGACAATAAACTTTTGTACCTTTTGCAGATGTGTCTGTGTTATTGTTTTATTTGTGAAGGTTAGCAAGATTAAATGACAAATTAAACACCAAAACATTAAAACAGCTCTTTTAAGAATATTCCAGTTTGATAAATCAGTATTGCTTTGGTGTAATTCAGTCAATGGAATTATGAACCATAAAGGAGTTGTGTTTAAACATGTTAAATCCCATTAAACATAAATGCATTATTAGGGAATATAGAATTGTTTGGTTCAGACTGTTGACTCTTTTCCTACCAGTGTCTTGACAGACAAAATGAAAAGTTATGATGCAATCACATAAGTCACAAAATAGTTTATTAGTCAGCAGCAAAATCAAAACTATTTACAATGTGCAAAGTACAAACTGTGGTGGGCCTCTCCTACAGTGGAGGGCTAAAAGTAAAACTATATACAACTAAATCTCAAGTCTCTGGGAGGTGGACTCGCTGGCTGCCCACTGCCTTCCCCAGCTGCCCCAGTACACCCAGCACTGCCTGCACCAGCTGCCCCAGTACACCCAGCACTGCCTGCACCAGCTGCCCCAGTACACCCAGCACTGCCTGCACCAGCTGCCCCAGTACACCCAGCACTGCCTGCACCAGCTGCCCCAGTACACCCAGGAATGACTGGTTGAAGGCAGCATTCTGGGCCATCTCCTCCCGCTGCAAGGCCGCTTCATTCTCTCTTGCCTCGCTGAGGAGCAACCAGATGTTCTCATCATGCTGGGTGCCGGTTCCGCTCCTTCTCAGCCTGCATCTCCACAAGTACGCTTGGAAGGTCCAATTTTCTGTTGCACCTTTTCCTCTTGCCTAGACCAAAGACAGAAAAGTGATCAGAATCAGCTTTAGTAAGTACACAACATGCAAGGAATTTGGTTTCGGCTGTTGGTGTCACACTAGGAATATGGAAGAGAATAATAAAAAATAAAGAAACTATAGAAAGAGGAACAGGAAGAAAAATGAAATAGTAGCAAAATTAAATAAAACAATATATACAGAAATTTACAGCTAGCCTGGAATAAACACATTAGCAAAACGATAATTGCTATAAACACAGTAGTGCAAAAAGCAGAGGATGCTGTTCATGGTGAAAAATATACTGTACATGTCCATTGGAATACTGACTATTGTACAGGTGTGTAGGAATGGCTCAGCTGTTTATTACAGTGATGGCAGTGGGGAAGAAACTGTTTTGTGTCTGGTGATTTCTGTGTACAGGGATCTGTAGCGCCTGCCAGAGGGGAGGGGGGAGACAGTTTAATGTCCAGGGTGAGTGGGGTTTCTGATGATGTTTTCTGCAGTCCGTACTATGGGCTGTAGTCTGTTTCTGTCCTGCTGTGTGGCTGATCCAGAGGTGCACAGGACAGATTGGATGACTGCAGTGTAGAACTGGATCAACAGCTCCTGCAGCAGGCCGTGTCTCCTCAGCTGTTGTAGGAAATACATCCTCTGCTGAGCCTTTTTCAGGATGGAGTGGATGTTCGTCTCCCACTGCAGGTCCTGAGAGGTTGTAGTCCCCAGGAGCTAGAAGGACTCCACAGCTATGATGTGATGTGTTTAGCCACCCATCCATTGATTTTCAATCATGATCATGTCTTTGATTGTTTTACTTTAATAAATTTTTGGCACTCTTTACTTTAACTGAAGCACACACAGTACCTCCTCCACCACAACTAAAAACAACGTGGTGTCAACTTCATTTCATCTTGTGCACATTTTGGAGTTCCTAAGAACAGCTGTGTTTTCTTATTTCTATGTATATTTTCATTCAGTTTCACAGTTACCTAGTGACTATAAGAAGAATGGTTGCAGTACTACGTTACACCAGAAAGTAAATTAGAGTGACTTGCTTGTTAAGTCAATGGAAAAAAAATGCAGCTGCATGTGTTCTGTTTATGTGTCACTGTAGCTACATGTAGCTTTCATCAGGTGTTCCTGAGCTGCCTGCTGCACAGTTTGCATTTACACCTGTCTGAATTCTTGGTCGTTGGTCTCCCTGTTCTGATCATTGCTGCAGGCATTTACACCTGTAGTAATAATAATAATGCGAAAATCAACCATGCTCTCTGTTTACCGTGTCTTACCGGTAATAAGACGTTGCTGTTACGTTGATGTTGACAGTGTCGGTGTCCGAGCTGGTACTGGTGTCGAAGCTGGTGCTGGAGAGGAGCCGCTGCTGGTGGTGGAGAGGAGGCAGGGGGAGCTGGGGGCTCCGCGACGGAGGTGGAGTAGGCTTCGCACGTCGAAAGGGATTCTTGAACAGAAATAAACACTCACCCTAAGCACACGAAAAACACGACATTGTAACTTGTGAAAAAAATAAACCTGTACGACCACTAGCTTAGTTCGTCATGCAGACTGATGTATTAGCTTCTGAGAGCTAAACGTTAGAAACAGCAGCACGAAATACAAGCAGAGCACGGAGCTAGCGCTGATGGCTAACTAGCTAGCTTATTGTCTGCTACAGGAGACAACGTTACTTTCTAAATATACTTGTTTGCTTAAAAGAAGCTTGCCACCAATGGGATAAATGATGTAAAAGTTTCTTGAAGTCACAAAACACTCACCATTCTTGAACGTCTCCAATAATGCAGCAGCTGAGTCTCCCTCCTGTTGCTCGTTGGTGCGGTGCCAGTAAATAGCTTCCATTAAACCTCTTCCAACACCTCCTGGTTGACCCACGCCTGCCGCTGTGGTCCTTGGTGAACCAATAGTCATTTTTGAGCTTTTTCAGCTTCTCCCTACACTGCTTCTGTCCTCTTTATATACAGTCTACTGTATATGTGAGCGGCCATCCGCTCAGAGACCTCCTGATAAACTTTCTCCGTCCAGCTCCCTCTGTATTCTTTGGTCCACCACCAAAGACAGAAAAGTCTCGACCTCTTCATTCACCCACAGTACAGGTCTGGCTGTCATATTAAAATTATGAAGGCAGAGAGGTCTGTGAAGAGCAATGCACACCGTCGCTGTTTAGTTTTTTTTAAATGCCGGTTTTGTTTTCGTGCTGGAGTCGCTCTCGTGTGTCGTCACTCCCTGTCCAATCAGTGGGCTGCACTCCTGTCCAATCAGTGGCCTGCACTATGTAGACGTCACATCTCGGCTCACTTCATCTCGGTTGGAACCTCAGCCGAGAAGGTACGGAAAATCGTACCTGATACCGTGCACTAATCCATATGGAAACGCTCGCAAACAAAGACGAGCCGAGCAGCACCGCGCCGAGCGGGTGCTTGTGGAATCGCGGCTTTAGTCATGAGGGATTTGTTTTGTCCTTTCATACTTAATTGTGGGAATTTCTGGGTGGGAGTCAATGAGGCTCATCTGCCTTAGAAGGAGCGGAAAGTTGTGTATTTTCTCGTGCAAATTACATTTCTCAATTGTTGGTGTGGGTTCTGCGTATGGTTTTACAAATGAGGCCCAACGGCTTTTTGTTCATGTGTTTATTGTTGCATCACTGTCAAATGTTTTCTGTTTGTCTAAATATCAGGTGAACACATTTGGAGGACAGATCATGGCCTGGATGGTGAATGTAGCAACGATTGCTGCCAGGTACATCCACAAACATACATGTTCTTTTAATTTGATCGTGGTATATCAGGAGGATGGAACAAGGCACACACATTAAAATTACTTATTTGAATTCACTAGGGATTAGAGGTTGCACATAAACACACTCAGGATGTGATGTGTTTACTGGTGGGTGTCAGCAGCCATAACCGAGACTGAATGAGAGAATTTTTAAAAAAAGCCTCAGAGACCAAAACATGGATATTTTTAAGCCTCTCCAAATTCTATTTAAAGGCCGGCTGTGCACCAGAGAAGCAGAAACATTTTTTATAGTATGCCTACACAGATGGAGTTTTCAGTCATGAGTTTATTTATAGTGAACACACTGCAAAAACTCCAAATCTTACCAAGTCTGTTTGTCTTATTTTTAGTCAAAATGTCTCATCCCACTTAATTTAAGATAAATTCACTTAACAAGAGACATTTCAGCAGATGGAGGGATTTGTTTTAAGACAATGCATCTTAAATATCTTGTTAAGTCAAATAATCTTGAAATTATCTTATTTTGAGTGGATTTTACAAGAAAACTCAAAATAAGTTTAACCCTTGTGTCGTCCTGCAGGTCTAAATTGACCCGTTTTAAAGTTTGAAAATGTGGGAAAAAATATATTTTCACAGTGAAACTTCTGATGTCCACATTTTCAACATTTTTGGGAAATTTATGAACATTTTTGGTAGAAAAAAAGAAATGTTAAAGAAAATGTTTCTTTAAGAACATTCAGAAAAAAATCTATTTTTTAATCTATTTTTAATCTATTTTTTTCTTAAAGAAAATTAGAAGTTTTACTGATAAATATGTAATCATTTTAGATATTTTTTAGGATTTTTTTGGGAAGATTTTTACTCATTTTTTGAAAATATTTACAAGAATTTTCTTGCCATATTTGGGGGATTTTTTAAAAAATAAAACTTTTAAGGGAAACTTTTAAGGAATTATTGGAATTTTCTTCCTGAAGGTTTTGCAAATTTTCAGAAATTTGTGGAATTTTTTTGCTGAATTTTTGGATTTTTTTCAGACAAGGAAACAATATTTTTTGGTGCCGGTAAATGAAGACAACAGGAGGATTAATACATCTCAAATTAGTAGGTTACATGAAAGAAAAAATCTATTTTTGAGTGAACCACAGCTTTTTTTTAGCATATCTGGCTTATTTTAAGACACCCAAGCTTGACAATCCTGGTAAAATAGAGCTTAAAATAAGTTTTCCCAGCTAATTTTAAGATCTCAATATTCTAAATATCATATCTTATTTCAAGAAATCTTACCAAGACATTTTTCACTTGTTCTATTGGCAGATTTTTCACTTATTTCAAGGTAAAAGTTCCTTGAAATGAGTTTTTTTTTCTTGTTTTGCAAAGGGCATATTTTCCAGTGCAAAAAGAAATACAGATAAGCTTAACGAGATAACAGAATTTAACTTGTAGGTGCATGAAAAGGAACTAGAAACTTCTCTGTTTCTTGTTTTTCCGTCTTTTTGTCCACTCTGTCTCCCTCCATGCAGTCGTCTGTGTCAGGCTCATCCAACTCTTCGGACCATCGACATGTTCACTTTTAGAGGACCTTCTCAGGTCGGAGACAGACTGTTGATGAGGGCGATAGTCAACAACGCCTTCAAAAACAGGTATTCAGGATAAGTCGTAAAGATACAGAAGATTAGATTAGATAAAATGAACCGTAGGGGAGACAATGGGCCGTGATAACAGCTCGATATTCCAGAATTTCTACGACAGACTGGTGGAAACAGATCTGATGTGTCTCCTACAGCATGGAGGTGGGAGTGCGTGCAGAAGCCTACCATGAGGAGGGACCTAACCGCCACATAAACTCAGCCTTCATGACCTTTGAGGTGCTCGACGACCACGGGAAGCCATGCACGTTACCACGGATACGACCTGAACCTCTGGTGAGTTCGCCAATAGGAGACCCTGTCCCTGCAGGAACACTAAGATGGCAATCATGTCCGTGTTCTTAATCAGTAAACACTAAATACTAACTGGAAATACACAAAAATTAGCATAATTAGAGAACATGATGGCCAAATTCTGCAATAGATAGTGTTTGTGAAGCCCTAGTTAGGCTAATATGCAGAATACCGCAGAAGACAGTACAAAATTTACAATACATTTAAATAAAAATATGATTTAGTGTGAAATGTGATATCTAGTATATTTATGGGAACATTCATCAGGCAAAATAAGCCTCTTATATTGTTTAATTTCATCAGAAAGAAAACTTAGAAGCAACTTGTAGCTTTGCACACATAATAACAATAAACACCATTTTGTCAAATGGTAAAAAGCTTGTTTTACTTGTCCACCATTAAATCTGCTGATGTTAGAGGACTCCAAAGCTGGTGAAATTCAGATGCATTTATAGATGAACACTAACAGGAGGTTCCCGGGGTCCCAAAACTGGGCTTGTTTGAAGTTTTTGCTTTTTTTCCCCCATTTTCAAGCACCACTAGTTAAAATAAAATCTGCCTCTTCTGCAGCTGCCACTGAAATACTTCCTTCTGCATCCTCACCGAATTTTGTTGCTTTGGGAGTTGTGTTTTTGGAGAACCCTTAAGATGGTTTTCCAGATAAAACACGTTCTTGTGGGTGAAGATACAAAAATACAAAAACTATTTTTCAGAGCTTAGTTTTGAGTCCTAAA
The DNA here is from genome assembly GCF_022539595.1 of Amphiprion ocellaris. NCBI lineage: Eukaryota > Metazoa > Chordata > Actinopteri > Pomacentridae > Amphiprion > Amphiprion ocellaris. The sequence goes on from NC_072775.1 coordinate 3,393,734, forward strand.
TAATGAATTAGTGAATGTAACAGCAGCATATTATTATATATCCTGAAGTCTGTCTGAATTGGCTCAGATGGTCCGTATCCATGTTGCTGATGTGGATTTTGAAGTTGTAGCTACAGACAGTTTGGGCCACTGATGAAAGTTTCGTCTGTGTTTAACCCTCCTGCTGTCTGCATTTACGGGCATCAAAAATATTGTTTCCTTGTCTGAAAAAAATCCAAAAATTCAGCAAAAAAATTCCCCAAATATCTGAAAATTTGTAAAACCTTCAGGAAGAAAATTCCAAGAATTCCTTAAAAGCTGCCCTTAAAAGTTTTATTTAAAAAAAATCCCCCAAATTTGGCAAGAAAATTCTTGTAAATATTTTCAAAAAATGAATAAAAATCTTCCAAACAAATCCTAACAATATCTAAGGTGATTCCATATATATCAGTAGAACTTCTAATATTTTCTTTAAGAACATTGAGAAAAAAAATCAACCAAAATCCATTGAAATTTGCTGGATTTTGGTTGATTTTTTTGTGAATGTTCTTAAGAAACATTTTTAACATTTCTTTTTTTCCACCAAAAAATGTTCAAAGATTTCCCAAAAATGTTGAAAATGTGGACATCAGAAGTTTCACCGTGAAAGTATTTTTTTTCCCACATTTTCAAACTTTAAAACGGGTCAATTTTGACTCGCAGATTGACACGAGGGTTAAAGTAAATTTGGAGATATAGAATATTATTATTGTTATTATTTATTAGACAAGCCCACTTAAAACATGTGCACAGCTTGTAACGCAACTCATTGTACTTTTGTTTATTTAGTTTAGGAATGTGCAGGTGTGAAGGTTTAGCAGAACAAAGATCAGAGCTGTAAAGATAAATATCAGCCGTCGTAAACGCTTTGAAGAAGAAGTGTTAGTTTTCACTAAAGCAGCTCTAATCAGTCTTGAGTCACACTTACAGGAGATAAAGAGTACAAGTGAAAGGTGCTGTGTTTATGGGTGACTAGATTATGAGATAATGGTTTCATCAATATAAACAAAAGCAGCCAACCCAGAATTAAAGCTTCACTGCACTGATTCTACACATCAGGATCAGTTTTCTGGCCAAGAACAGTTCTGCTCAGTCGCTGAAAGCTGTTTTATATCTTATGTAAGTCAGTAGAAATTATTAATATAGCACCTTTCACAGATAAAAAAAATCAAAAAGTGCTTTACAACAACAATAAAAGAGGATAAAAACGACAATAATGATAAAGGTAATAATTTGTTAAAACAAGGGAGCGACAGCTAATGCATCAAAACAATAAATAAATAAAAATAAAAGCAGTTTCAGGTCAACCAAAAGTCTTTCGGAATAAAAATGTTTTCAGATGCCTCATAAAAGCTCCACAGGAGTCGACCGATCTCAGCTGCAGAGGAAGAACGTTCCACAGTTTTGGTGCGAGAGCTTGGAAAGCACAGTCACCACGGGTTTTATACTTGGAACGAGGGACAGGAAGTCATTTTTGTTGGCTCAACCTGAGAGGTCGGAGATATTCTGTCGTGATTGGCCACTTGAAGCCTTAAAAGTTAGCACCAGTACTTTAAAAATGAGATACAAAATAACAAAACAAGACACAAAATGACAAAAACACATAAGCATAAAAAAAGTACAGACAAACAAGAAATGCATTCATTTGGGTCTGATGTTTAATTATTAGAAAATATTACCCTTTCTCAAACAGTTTTATTTGATTATTGACTCATATTAGATGTGATCTTTGCATACGGTCAGATTTAAATGAATTGTGCAATAAGGAAGATAAGTAGGAAAAGGCTGGGAAGTCAAAGGAAGCAACAGTGTAGAGTTACATCTGGCCCATTTAAGGCAGAAAGGGATAATTTTCACAACAAAACCTTCCAGATATGTAACTTTAATACGCAGAAATGAGTTTACGGGGGGTAAAATCGATGACCAGAAAGAGAGATGTAGCCACTCCTACTGAAGACAAACCGATGCAGAATGTAAAAGCTGAACTGAGCTGTTTATTTATCCTCTTCTGTCTGTTTCTATGATTTACAGGAAGGTGAGAGGAGGTTCCAGGAGGCCATAGCCAGGAAAAAGATCAGACTGGACAGGTGAAATATCTGCCTGTTAACAGCACTTACTGGCTTATAGCTTTTTAATCTACTCGTGTGTCTCAGGGGTTGGTACAGTTTCTATGATATTTGTCTGTTTGTTTGGATTTAAAATAACAGGAGAGGTTAAAGACAACAGCCTCGCAGTGTTAATGTACCTGTGTGATTCACGTCTGTGCTTCTCATCGCTCTCCCTTTGTGTTTCAGAAAATACATAATTTCTCGTAAGCAGGCTGAGGTTCCTCTGTCTGTCCCCTGGAACCCAACAAACCAGGTGAGAGGAAGCTTCAGGCCTAAAAACACACAAATTAATGCTTATTTTGCTCCAAATAGTCACATGTTGAGAGGATTGAAACCGAGGAGAGAAAACTAGAAAGCATCTCAGAATAACGGGATGAATTGTGAGATTTTTGGCAGAACTTTGTTTACTGACCTTTGTTACATCAGTTTGGTGTCAAAACCAGATGTGGCACTGGATCCCTTCTTACCTACTGCTGGATCAAATAGTAATACAGATTTTAGTGCTTTCATTACAGATTCTGGGTAGCCGTCACCCCTCTTCCAATGACAAACCCTTAGCTCAGCTACACGACTTCTGCATTTTAATGTATGACATGCAGGATAATGAACTGAAGTATATCAGTAATGTAGCAGCAAACAACAATCTACTACAGTTGCATGTGAAGTTATTCAACCCTGTGACATGTTTGACATTCTGGCAAAATGAGCAACATTACAACTCCAGGCGACTAAATCAGATAAGAGGTAATTGTCTTGCTGGAACGTCCAACTACGCCTAAGTTTCAACTTCTTCATGGTCTTAGTGACATTCTTGGCCAAAATATCCTGGTACTTGCCTGAATCCATGGTGCCTTCGATACGCTGGAGATTCCCAGTTCCATTAGAAGCAGAACACCCCCCCAGCATCTCAGATCCACCACCATGCTTCACAGTAGGCAGGGAGTTCTTCTCCTCGTAGGCCTCATTCTTCCTGCCCCAGACGTACCTCTGATCCAAAGGACCAAAGAGTTCTAGTTTTGTCTTCCAGAACTTCTGTGGCTTTGATAGGTTGGTTTTAGGATACTGGAGACCATTTTTCTTGTGGTGTGCCTTCAGAAGCGCTGTCCGTCTGGAGGATCTGGCATTAAGACCTTCAGCATGGAGTGTGCGATGTACTCACACATGACAACAGTATTCCCTTGTAGCAGTGACCTTGTTTTATTTTGTTCAGGAGCAGTTTGTGTGTTGAGAGGAATTGCTCTAATTGTTGTTGATCAGTTGTTAACTTCAAAAAAAAAAAAGAAAGATACTGTGTAGGGTTGTTGGCAGATTTAATATTATATATAATGTGGAGAATAACAGTTAATCCAGAAGGAGAAGAGCAAATCTAACAGGTTTCATAGTGATCAGACAGTCAGGAATTCCTTTCCACTGGACAGTATTCATACTTTGTAAGTTCAAACCTGTGATTAGTTTTCCATCTCATATAAGAAAGGAAAAATCTGACCTTTGAAAGACAAAAAGCCTTTAGGGGATGTGAACATATCTTCTTAGGTAGACTTCCAGGATAATTTAACATGTGAAGAAATGATCACCTAAGAGGTCACAGTTCAGTTTGTTTTCACACAGGAAAACGGGCTACCCACACAATACTAAGCAGGGGGTTTCTTATTGCGGCTAAACGGCGCATAATAACAGGTTTTCATGGATGGTTGGTCCATCCGCTAACATTAAACCGTGTCAGAATGAAGTGAAATCCAACTTTTTAGCATGTAAAATCAGATTTGTAGCTGTCACTGGAAAGAAAACAAACAAAAAAAGACATTTGTATTAGTTCTGATGAGCTCTTGAACAAAATAATATCAGGGAAGGTATATTGCAGTGTAATGGTTCTATATGTTTGTTTCCAGGTGTATTTGAGCTACAACAACGTGTCGGCTCTGAAGATGCTGTCCGCTAGAAACAACTGGCGTCTCAGCTCTGAGAAAGACATGGTATCTTCTCTTCTCTCCCTGTTCACATGCTGTACGAGCGTTGTTTTGTCTTGTCTCGTATAAGTAGCTGAATGTTTGACGCGATTCTTTGTCCTCAGGTTCGTCTTTACACCCTGGAGCACAAATCCATGCTGAGTTTCCGGGTGCAGGCGGAGGTGGACGTTCCCGCTGACAGAGCTTTTTGTCTGCTGTCCGAGCTGAGTGACAGACCGAGCTGGGACACACACTACAAGTACTGCTTTCATAGACACACACACACATATACACACTTTGTGAAAAATCTTTTCAAGCTTGATGGTTCAGGCCGTTTGGGTTCTTAACCCTCGTGTCATCCTGAGGGTCAAACTTGACCCATTTGAAAGTTTGAAAATGTGGAAAAAAATATGTTTTCACAGTGAAACTTCTGATGTCCACATTTTTTACATTTTTGAGAAATCTTTGAACATTTTTGGTGGAAAAAAAGAAATGATAAAAATATTTCTTAAGAACATTCACATAAAAATCTACCAAAATCCAGTGAATTTCACTGGATTTTGGTTGATTTTTATGTGAATGTTCTTAAAGAAAATATTAGAAGTTTTACTGATATATATGGAATCACTTTATATATTTTTAGGATTTTTTTGGAAGATTTTTACTCATTTTTTGAAAATATTTACAAGAATTTTCTTGTCAAATTTGGGGGATTTTTAAAAAAAAATAAAACTTTAAGGGAAATTTTTAAGGAATTATTGGAATTTTCTTCCTGAAGTTTTTGCAAATTTTCAGAAATTTGTGGAATTTTTTTGTTGAATTTTTGGATTTTTTTCAGACAAGGAAACAATATTTTTTGGTGCCTGTAAATGACAACAACAGGAGAGTTAGCTTGTGTATTAAAAATGCCTTCAAAACTGTTCAAACACACCCAGTTACTTTAGAGGCTGCTTTCACTGTCCTCCAGAGGGAGTTCTTGTCCTTGTTGCCTGGGTTACCTTACCAGCATATGAAGGAAAAGGAAATGATTGACTGGATATACGAACAGTAGAAGAGCTTCATTAATCAGTATATGTTCTTTCTGAACCAGGAAATGTGAGCGGATTCACCGGGTGGATGACGACGACTTCCTCTATCGTGTGGTGACTCCATCAGTGCGTCCCGGAGCGGTGGGATCCCCGACTTCAGCAAACAGCCCAGAAGGGATTCTGCAGGATTTCATCTTGTTGGCTTCCAGAAGGAAACCGTGTGGCAGCGGGTAATGAAGGCGTCACTGATCGGTAAAGCTCGTCCAGCTCTATCCAGCAGGACTTACTGTCTCTTTCTGTTTTTATTCCTCCTCCTCAGAGATCCGTACGTTATCGCTCTGCGCTCAGTGACCCTCCCTACTCACCCTCCTACTGAGGGATTCAACAGAGGAGAGGTTCTCTGTGCTGGATTTACTATTCTGGAAACCAAACAAAACAAGTCACTGGTGAGACTCGATGTATTTTACCTGTAAACTTTTCAGTCTTAACAAACCTGACTGTGACTATTTTGTGTGTCTGTGCAGATCAGTTACTATAACCAGGCGTCTCCAGAGGTACTTCCCTACATCTCCACAGACATCGCTGGGCTGTCCTCCTCTTTTTACCACACCTTCTGCTCCTGCAGCCAATACCTGACCAGGAGAAGGCTGCAGTCCGACTCTGAGGTTCAAGACGACCGACACCAGGCCTCCGACGGTCCCACCAGTCTGTCAGAGGCCCTCCACAGCACCCAGCTATAGACGCTCAGTGGTACTTCTCAGGCCAGTTTACATCAGCGCTGTATGGAATCACAGGAGTGCCATAATAAAAGATAAATCTGTTAAAAAATATGGAAATACATGTGTAAATATAAAGAGGAATAAATAAAAAAATAAGAATAAATATGTTTAAAAAATAAGGAAATAAATGTGTAAATATAAAGAGGAATAAATTTTTAAAAAATTGAAATATCAAGGTAAATTTTCCCTTTCCCCTGTTTTTTCCTTTTTTTTTTTTCAGGTATTGACCACTCACCTGGACAGAAAGCCCCACCCAAAGCCATTTGATTGACAGCTCAGTCTGTCACATAAAAGCAATGACAAAAGGAAAAACAAAAGGAAAAAGCAACGGGAAAAAGGAAAAGCAAAGACAAAATTTACCTTTATATTTCAATATTTTTTTTATTTATTCCTCTTTATATTTACACATTTATTTCCTTATTTTTTAACAGATTTTTTAATTTTTAAAAATGTATTCCTCTTTATATTTACACATTTAGGTCCTTATTTTTTTTAACAGATTTGTCTTTTATTATGTCACTCCTGTGATTCCACAGCGCAGACATTAATCTACTGTTTATACAGGAACAAATTGCAGGTTCACAGTAGACAAAGGTGAACAATTTTTTTTTATAAAAAGGTCTTAACATAGAGTCTAACTGTAAAAGATCACAGTTAAGTGAGTAAAATAGAACTATGCCACATAACGCTCACTCTGATAGTCAACAGAATCAAGTGTAAGATGTAGACATTATGCAGAATCAGTTATTCTGTTTGTAAATCTAAGGTGCATGTTAATGTTAATGTCTTGGGTCAACACAAACACTAAGCTGACAGCAGTTAGCACGCGACTAATATGTTTTGTTGTTGTTGTTGTTGTTGTTGTTGTTGTCAGGGTCGATACTGATATCAATGATTGGTACTCAATAAATAATAATGATAATCGATGTTTGGAACACTAACAGTCAACAGTTTGGACACACTTTCTCATTCAATGATTTTAATTCAGGTATTTTCTACATTGTAGATTAATGCTGAAGACATCAAAACTGTAAGAGAATATATATGGAATTATGTCGTAAACAAAAAAGTGTTAATCTTCAGTATTAGTCTACAATGTAGAAAATGATGCTAATGAATAAAAACCAGTGAATGAGAAGGTGTGTCCAGACTGTTGACTGGTAGTGTGCATTAAACATTATGTATTAACAGCAGTGAACATTCATAACTACATTAATTAATTAATACAAATTACTGTGACTGAATCTGCACAGTATAAGTATTAGCAATGATGTCTGAAGATGCTCTACTCAGTTCACTGAGAATGATTGTTTAAGATTAATCGGTTTGTCTCCTGCTGTAACGTTTACTGTTTTTCTGTTTTATTCTTTCTTCTTTGTTGTGTCACTTTTATTTACCCCTAAAGGCTCAAATTTTAAAGCATTACTAGCGGTTGTTTTCCAGACACTAACCGAGCTGCTAGTTGCTTTTCTGATTTTTGGTGATGGCTGTGCTTCCTGTTATTTTTTTTCCAGGTTGTGTTTCTGCTGAAGAGAAACATCTGTCAGTTAGAGCACATTGTAAAATGAATCTCACTTCAGAAAGATGTTTTTGGTTCTCCAGATAGCAGCAGTTATACAGAATGCATCAAAACCAACACGTAAAATACTGGGGCATTATGGGAAACTGGGCGTGCTTGTGTGAGATAATTATGGTGTTTATTACCACTTTTAATTCCCTTCCAAGCACAACTACACTTAATAACCCTCCTGTTGTCCTCATTTATGGGCACCAAAAAATATTGTTTCCTTGTCTGAAAAAAATCCAAAAACTCTGCAAAAAAATTCCCCAAATTTCTGAAAATTTGCAAAACTTTCAGGAAGAAAATTCCAATAATTCCTTAAAAATTTCCCTTAAAAGTATTATTTAAAAAAAAAAATCCCCCAAATTTGGCAAGAAAATTTTCGTATATTATTTTCAAAAATGAGTAAAAATCTTCCAAAAAAATCCTAAAAATATCTAAAGTGATTCCATATATACCAGTAAAACTTCTAATATTTTCTTTAAGAACATTCACATAAAAATCAACCAAAATCCAGCAAATTTCGCTGGATTTTGGTTGATTTTTTGTGAGTGTTCTTAAGAAACATTTTAACATTTCTTTTTTTTCACCAAAAAATGTTCAAAGATTTCCCAAAAATGTTGAAAATGTGGATATTAGAAATTTCACTGTGATTTTTTTCCCCACATTTTCGAACTTTAAACCGGGTCAATTTTGACCCTCAGGACGACATGAGGGTTAATGTATAATAACGCACACCCCTTTGTAATGGCACTTTATCTGAGTTATTTTTATGAATAAATATGTAACGTATATAAATACAGTCATGGAAAAAATGATTAGACCACCCTTGTTTTCTTCAGTTTCTTCTTCATTTTAATGCCTGGTACCACTAAAGAATACAATGAACACGAAATAAAATGCAGCTGATTCCATCATACTTTATGTCCTATTTGACATGCTTCAGCTTCATTCTATTCCCAGGGTCTATAAGAGGACATTTCATGTCATCAGCAGCACATGCAAAGACCTAGAGTGGTTTCCTGCTGACATTCAAGTCGTAGCACAACTCACAAGTTGTCAGCTCTCAGATAACGCCTAAAACTAAAGAAATACTGCTGGAAATTGGCGTGAATGAGAGACAGGTAGCAAAAAAACTGAAGATCTCCAAGACAGCCGTTCATTACACCAAGAAAAACAAGCCCAACATGGTTCTACCAAACTGCTAGCTGGTCAGGAAACATCTTTCTACCACCAGATGACCATCACTCATCCATTCCTGTGTCAGGAATCGTCCTCAGACCTCCAGGGACCTTAAAAATGAGTGGGACTGTGGAGAAATGTGAATTGTTCAGCAAGGACAGTTGGAAAGTGACTTGTTGAAGCTGGTCTGAAGTCCCACAGGGCAGGAAGAAGCCCTTCATCAAGGAAAGGCAGAGGAAAGCCAGTTACTCTTTGCTGGGATCACAAGGATTGGACTGTTGATGATTGGACTAAGGTTCTCTTCAGGGATGAGTCCAGTTTTCAGTTGATGTCCACTCCAACCAACTTACTGGTTAGGAGGAAGCCTGGAGAAGCTACAAACCAGACTGTCTGCCCCTACAGTAAAACATGGAGGTGGATCAGTGACCATCTGGGGTAGTTTCAGTCTGGATGGAACAGGGTGAATGAACCCAGTCATGTTTGGGGCTACTCTTGAAAACAGTCTTCTTCCATCAGCTGGAAAACTCTTTCCTGCCTCCAATGACTGGATTTTCCAACAAGACAAGGTCAGTTAAAGCCTGGATGGATAAACAGAACATTGGAACCATGCCTTGGCTGCTCAATCACCAGATCTAAATCCAACTGAAAACCTGTGGAAAATCATCAAACGCTAAATGGAGAAACACAAGCCCAAAAACAAAGCAGATTAGTTAGAATGAGTGCAACAGGAATGGGCTGCTGTGACAGCAGAACAATGTCAGAAGCTGGTGGAGATCATGCCAAGATGCATGACTGCAGTCATCAGAAACAATGGTTATGAATCAGTACTAACTCCTGTGTGGATCATGGGACTAAAACAGACAGAAAAGAAAACATGGAATGACTAAAAGCTGTTTTTGGCAGAACAACGCCATAGATATTCTATCCAAAACTAAAAGTACACACTGTGTATTACTGCATGTACAGTGAGTGCATGTGTTAATTCATAAACATGTCATGTCACAGTTAAATGAATCAGAAAAAGATCCTTCATGTCTTTCAGCCTGAAGTCACTCAAATTTTTTACATGTCAAAATGTAAAACCACTTCTAATATCTATTTATTTATGCTAGTTTCAAATATTTTACAAATATCATAAATTGAATAAAATGTAATCTTTTATTCTCTTTTTTCAAAATATTTAAACTTTTTATAATCTGTCTGAGTGAGATGTCAGCGATCATTTGGGATTTTAAACTGGGAGAAATGTTTTCTTCCGACAAACTGAGACATAATTTGGAATTAACCGTTGTTGATTAGGGTTTTCAGACTTAATCTGATTAATATGTACTTGCCTGTGAAACATTATTTGGTTCTATGCAAAGTTTAACATTAACACACCAAATTAAGTCCAACGTAGGTGGTAAAACAGTAACAGAGGACACAGTATTAACTCCGTTTAGTAAAAATAAAAAGACAAACGCAATTTAATTTATACCTGACTACGTTTGTTTGTATATATATATATATATATATATATATATATATATATATATATATATATATATATATATATATATATATATATAATTATATATATATATAGTCAATATTTATTTATTTATTTATTTATTTATTTATTTATTTTTTAAATTTCACGTAGTGCACACAACAGACAAAAACTGAGGGACCAAGGCAAGCTACCACGCAGTAATTAACAATTACACATCGCCTATTACTTATGGAGCAGTGATTTAACACCGCTAGCACCTGAACGCAACTCGGGTCACGTGTCAGTACGGATGATTCTGGGAGCAGTTAGGACATTAGTTAGCAAGTTCACGTCGACAAGGACAAACCTGGAAAAAGGAGAAGAAACTTTATCTTAGCTCGTTTTAGTCGGTATAGTTCAGTGTTACAGTAAAGAAAACTATGTTGGGAACTCTTTTCGCCGGTCTGCGTTTGAGAAATCTGCCGAATATGTGACCGAGGACGCAGGTAAATGTTGCTTTACTCGATGCTAGCTGGCTAATTAGCATGCTGCGCTGCCTCGCAACCGTCGGCTAACGTTAGCGCCTCGCTAGCTCACGACATTTTCTTAGACAGATTATAGACATTCTGAGTAAGTTGCAATTTATGTAGACTGATCCACGTTTACCTAATTCGTCACAAGTAAAAAAAAAAACGCTTAAGAGGAATTCATGGTAATTAGAAGTTGTATATATTTTTACGAGTTTTGCCTTGACGAGCTAAAGTCGTTAGCTAAGGGGTCACCAACGGGTCAAGCGAACAAGTTGGATTTTTCCATGTAATTTTGTTTATTGGGGGTTTATGGAAGGCAGAAGTGATAAGGCAAGTCAGTAATTTAACTGTTAAATGTGGCATCCTGCATATGTTTCTCACACACAGGCAGTTTGCATCGCAGTGCTTTATTGCCTCATGTTGTGAGAAATTTATATAAAATACATGGAAACTGCACCACTTACTGAGATGATTGTATGTATTGCTTGCTTTATTTCATGATAAACGTCCAGACTGGATGAGATTTATTGGTTTGTTTACTGAAATCAAGCAACATAAAGGGAAGAAATAGCTTAAAATTTCATGAAGGATGTTTTACTGATCTATTTAACTGTGTTTTTTCCCCATTTCTTGTGTGCATAAATCTTTGACGAGAAGTAACACCACAAGATGGCGCATTTCGTCTACATTTATTCTCAAATATGACTTTAAAACCTGAAAAAAAAAAATTTAAAAAGTGTTTGCAGCCCTTACATGTTAACTGATATGTTTTTAAAGCTTGGAAATGACTTCATTTACTTCATTTACTTTCTAAAGGTTATACTTGTAAGATTGTAGTCCACAGATTTCAATT